>NW_027313456.1:0-21539 GCF_040954645.1 Diabrotica undecimpunctata | reverse complement strand
AAGACAATAAAACCCCAGGAATCCATGAAATCTGTTCGGAAATTAATAAAAAAGGTGGTGATCAACTTTTTGCAGCAATCCATAAACTAATAGTACTAATATGGCAGAATGAATTGGTACCAGAAGAGTGGCTAAAGGGAATAATATGTCCGTTGCATAAAAAGGGTGATCAACTCGAGTGTAAGAACTATAGAGGCATTACCCCGTTAGCATCTGCGTATAAAATCTTCGGCAATGTGTTGTTTGAAAGACTTAAACATTTTACAAAGAATATTGTTGTCAATATCAATGCGGATTTACTGCTGGAAAGTAACACATCAAACTCAAGCACATAGGCAGATTCTAGAAAAGTCACTAGAATATAACATATATACACACCATCTCTTCGTCGACTTTAAATTAGCCTATGACAGTGTGAAAAGAACTGCATTATATGATGCAATGATAGACTTTGGGATCCCACCTAAGTTAGTTAAGTTGACCCAACGAACAATGCAAAACATAAGCTCATGCGTCAGAGTTGAAGGAGAAAATTCTACGTTCTTTGACATTAATATTGGTCTAAGACAGTGGGACGCGCTGGCGTGTCTCCTCTTTAATATTGCCTTGGACAAGGCAATCAGACAATTAAATATTAGAATGAATGGAACTATTTGACGATATAGTTATAGTGGGCAGAAGTATAAGAGACATGGTGCAGAGTTTTACAAGGCTTGCAGACGCGGCAAGGACTTGTGGTAAATGAGGAAAAAACCAAATATATGTTGGTTTCTAAAAGCCCCCGAAATATCCAACATAGAATTCAAATTAACAATCATACCTTTGAGCAAGTCAAAGAATTCACATATCTTGGGCCGCTAGTAAACGCAACAAACACAACAAGCGACGAAAAGAAAAGACGCATAGCAATAGCAAACAGAACTGTTCACGGTCTCCAGAAACATTTAATAAATAAAAATATAAAACGTGCAGTAAAGCTCAATATATACAAGACCTTAATAAGACCGGTTTTAATATATGGGGCTGAAACGTGGACCTTATCCCAAAATGATGGAAGACTTCTTAGTATTTTTGAGAGAAAAATTCCTATAAAGATTTTTGGGGCCGTAAATAAAAATGAGCTATGGCGTCGAAGATACAACTTTGAACTATATCAGTTATACACCGATCCAGTTATTGTGAAATTCGTTAAAGTGCAGAGACTTAGATGGGCTGGACAATTGTTAGGACGTCAGATCACGAATACACGAAGAGATTAACATTTTCAAAACCAGAGAGCACAAGAAGTAGAGGACGACCACAAAGGAGATAAATTGATGATGTGGAAGAAGACCTACCGATTCTAAGGGTCAGAAGATGGAGGGAGTTGCCAGGAATCGACAGGAGTGCCGACTTCTTTGTGAGCAGGCCAAGATTCACAACGGATTGTCGAGCCACTTATGATAATGAACACTGGATAACAAGAGTATTCACCAATAAGATAAATCGCTCCCCGGCGACAATAGTGGCGTAACTCAAAATTGAACATTTTAGAGAAAATTGAGTTTTAAAATTTGTTGTTTTCTTATATAAGCGATCCATATTGTTTAAATAATAAATTTTGGTGTCTCATATCATTGATACAATAATATAATAAATAATTAAAATTGTTATGTTTTAAATTTTTATTATTTTGAAAAGTGTAATTTGATTTTATATGAAGGCACTATGGCAGAAACAAGGTATAGCAGTTTTTATTAAAAGATATATGTCTTATATATTGTGCTAGTGAGTTTTCTTTCTTCGTTTCTTTTGAATTTTGATAAGAAACATACGTTTGACATTGATCTTTTTTAAAAAAGAAGAAAGCAATATTAAATTCGTGATTAACAATTAAAAAAGGTTTTCTTTGCTGTTATAGTCAAACTTACAATCCCGATTCAACTGTGCTATTTTACTTCTTTCAATACAAACTTTCTCACTGTGAGCCCGTGTATAGTGGCTATCAATTGTTTGGATTGAAGAAATGTGAAATCGAACCTCATATTATTTAATATTCTTAGACACTTATTTATGTTTGTCGTGTTTTCTTTACGATAAAAACAATTTACAAAAATCCACAATTGTTTTATGTTTTTTTTGCACAATTAATGTAAAAAAAATTATAATGCAAGGATTATTTCGGTACAACTATCAAAAGTGAACCAAACTCGCCACCTTTAGTGACACTTTGTAAGAATATAAACAAAATGAAACGTCTATACTGACATAACTCAGAAGTGTCACTATTGCTGCTTTTATTCAATAAAACTTAAAGAAAACAAGTAAAAAACAAGTCTTTCGACAAAATAGGCCAACAATAGAAGTTATATACACAATCAGACAAATTGCTGAAGAAGCATTAAAATATAACAAACATGTCGATTTGTGCTTCGAAGATTTGATCACTTTTTAATTGCGTTAGATAAGAATATTATGTGTTCAAATTACTATAAAAACCAACCCATCAGAATGCTAAATATAATTACGGACTTAAAAACAAAACTAAAATTAAAGTTTAGGTAGTCATTTCAGTCAGTGGCGGATCTAGTGGGGGGGGGGGGGTCACGGGGGTCATGACCCCCCCCCCCCCCCCCAAACAAAGCGAAAACATTTGGAAACTGCTCCGGCTAATGCTATCTAATGCTAGCTAATTACTTAGTAAAACTTCTCAAAATGATCATCATTTGATGATCAATCACTTCTTGCTGTAAAGAAGAATGTCACTGTGATATCTTCATTTAAATGAGATTAGAGAAGAAGACGTCGGTTCAGAAGGTGAACGCCGCTTAACTGGAGCTGCTTTAGGCCACATTGGTGAAGATTCCGTAAAGAATTTTAATTTTTAGATTTAAATTTTTGCGTAGGTTTTGGTGTCGACAGTTGTTCAGTAATGGCCTTCGAAACGAAAGGTGTCGTTAACGAATTCAGCCAAACATGTGGTGCGTTGTTCACGTAGCAATCATATTTTGAATAATTCCTTGGCAAGCTCCTCAAAAAGTATATCACGTCGTAATGCTTTAGGAACTATGAGAAAAGTAGTAGCTTTTGCTAATGCCTCTACAAAACGACATGATCTTTTTAAGAAGGAACTGGGGGCTGCTGTCCAAGGTATTTGTGAAATTCGTTGGGTTGAAAGGCATGAAAGTCATCTTCAGTTCCAAGGCGAATTAATCATCAAAATGTACAACGCTTTTGAAACAATTTCTACGTGGAAGGACAGTAAACCGTCAGCTGATGCATTTTCAATAATGCAAACTATTAGGAGCCCAGAATTTCTCATTTCAGTAGTTTGTCTTAGTGATGTTTTAGATACAACTGTATCACTTAGTCGTCTTCTTCGGTCAAAATTAGATTTAAACAAGGCTACTGAGGCCATAGAGGACACTAAATGCATTCTTTAAAATAAAAGATCAAATGCTGAATCTGTTTTTAGCAAACTTTACTATGAAGTAAAGGAAATAACTGAATAACTAGACATTGAATTGAAGATGCCTCGTATAGTTTCTCATCAAAACCAACCTTCTAAATCTTGCGAAGAATATTTCCGAAGATCTATTTATTTATCCGTTTTAGACAATATCTTAACTGATTTAGAAAAACGACTTTCACCGGAACTTATGAATCTATTTAATGTTCGAGTTGTTTTACCTAAAACTGATAACATACCAGAAGATAAAGTTACATTAATAAAATTGTTGCCGCCTTCCAGGATATTATTGGATGATCTACTGCATATTCCACAGTAGAACAAGAGTTTTCACTGTAGTTTCAAAAGTGGAAAAGAGTCATGCAAAATAATGGAAAAACTTTCGGATTCCATTTTAGAAGTATTAGAAAACTGCGATATTCATATGTATTAAAATATCAGAATATTTCTGCAAACATTAATTACACTACCAGTCAGTACAGCAACAGCAGAGCATAGTTTTTCTATACTTAAGCGTCTAAAGACTTGGGTTAGACATAGAACTTCGAAGGAAAGGTTAACTGGTTTAGCACTCATCATCCTAATGTGCATCCTGAAATTTCTCTAGATGTTGATGAAATCATAGAGCGATTTGCTAAATCTGATAGGCGAAAAGAATACATTTTTTAAAATTATTATTTACTTATCTTATTCTTATAGTATTTTTAATGACTGAACTTTTATTTACCACTCGTTGTCGGCTGCTGCTGACAATCATATCAAAATCACCCTTAAGAACCATGATCCCCCCCCTGCCGACTTTCTGAGGATCACTAAAAGGTATAAAAATATTAATCCTATATCAAAATCACCCTCAACACCCATGACCCCCACCGACAAAAATTTCTGTATCCGCTACTGATTTCAGTAATGGACAAAATGATAAAGAAACTAAAAATGCAAGGATATAAACTGGGCAGAAAATAAATAATTTTTAGTGAATGTTTCAAACATTCAAGACAGTGGCGGGGACTTATAATATGAAAACACCAACATTTAAGAACAAATCTGTGCTAGTAAAAAAGAAGCCCGACTGATGCAAATTCGTAATTATAGGCTAAATTTTCGAATAGGTCTCGAGATTCGAATATCGGGGAGTAGAAATCTCCAGCTACGGAAACATGCATCAGGATGTCATATGGAGGAATAAGGATATGATATTAGATGGGAAAGGAGGCATATGTAACAGACACCAGATTATAAGGGAAAAAGATGGCGAGATAGTTGGCGGTTAACATGACAAAAAATATGAGTAGTTTTTACATCGGGCAAAAAAAGGCTCAAGCGCTAATATAAAAAGAGCACAGCCAAACAACCATACAGTAAATAGCACAACCGTACAAGCAACCAAATATCTTTTGTGAAAATAAAACATACAATACAATTAACAAGGTACGTTCTGTAGTATCGTATATTATAATTACCTCTCCCTGAAGACTACATCTAGGTCATTCTCCGTTCCGCTTCCTTCGGTAGCATCAATAAAGACACATATAGCAGCTATGGTCGACACCGGAAGCAACATTAGACTCAGTTGTTCCAAGTAATGATTATTCACATAAGTCTGCTAGAAATACAAAATGTATCTTGAAAATGCAATAGATTGTAAGAAAATGTGTTTAGATCAAAAAGAAAATAATATAAAAATCAAAACAAGTCAAAAACATTTGATAACATAAAAAATATATAAATAAAGTTTCAGCTTCGGATCAAATATATGAAGAAATGATCTGAGATATGATAATTAAGAAAACAAAAAAAAATCTAAATATTTAGATGAATTAAGTGGGTAAAAATTAAATTAACTTAAAAAATAAGTTGCAACAGTGGACGAAGATAATAAAGGCATCCATCATCTTGTACTCACCTAATTTCTTGCTAAAATATTCTAACACCTTTCTACAAAAACCTTTCACTCATATATCACTCGGAAAATTTTTAAAGTCCGAGATCCCACAATATCTTTTCGATTGTCGTAGAACGAGAGTCGGTTTTAAGATAGAGATCGTTGCTCATAAACTACCTTCAACTCTTGAAAGTTTTCCCAGATCAGAAAACGGGGAAAAACTCGCGCATGTTCTCTTTTAGTCTCGTAGAATTAGGCGATAAAGTGTGGATGTTGTAAAAAAATATCTGAAATGGTTAAGAGATTCGTAGGCTTCTACAATCTATAGTATATTATACAGAGTGAATCACTACAGAGATATAGTTTTTAATTAAATATACAAAATGAAAAAAATGGACCTGCAGCCATCTCCAAAAAAAAGTTATACGCTTTTTTTAAAAAAAAAGGTCTCTGGTAGCTATATATACCACAAGCTATTACGGCTTATTTTGTCATCAGAGTTGCATACTAAAATCTTTACGTATACATTAAACCAAAGTTTTCGTATTTATTTGCTAGACAAGGTTCTAAAAGACTTTAAATTATTTGTTTGGCCTATTTGTCATTACAATGTTTCCAGTATATTATTTATGTTTTTTTTAAATGTCTTAAAAACGACCGCTTACAGAAGCTGAACTCCAGTATATAACGGACCATCTAAGTGATGAAAAGTATTGTCTTTCTGAATTTGATGGCGATGAGTATGCTGACGACAATAGACGCATATGCGTCTATATTCTTTGGCACAGCACTTGAAAAGGGTGCGCCAAAGTGCTCTTATAAAAAAGACATAATTGATGAAGATTTTGATGATTTGGATGAAGATCCTGACTTTGATTTATATGATGGATTTGGTTTCAAATACAACAAGTTGGCTAGGTTATTTCACAAAAACATTTTTTCTGATGAAGAAGACGAGGATGAACAACTGTTAACATTACCTCAAGCAAAAAATTCGTTAACTCTCGTCGATAAAGAAAGAGAAACAAGTTCCTGCACCTTCAAATAAATCTTTTGTGTGGTCCAAGAAAAACGTCCCCAATCTCCTTTTCGAATCATTTGGTTTTACCGAGTCTTCAAGAGTTAACGCTGACGTTAATTCGAGAAAGCCAATCGACTTCTTCAGAGTTTCCTTTACTGATAGTATCTGTCAAACAATTTCCAAAGAATCGAACCTCTACCTACCCAGAAGAATTCGCAACTTTTTATGGATATCGAAGAACTCGACGCATTCTTGGAAATACTTAGTCATGAGGTTCTACAGCCTTCCAACAATAAGGTCATACTGGTCCAACAATAAAAACTTCCATGTTGAGTATATGACTAAAGTATTTACATTAAAAAGGTTCCTGAAAGTCTTGATATTTTTGCATCTAAACAATAATGAAACTATGCCCCAACCGAAAACTGAAGAGTTTGATAGGCTCTACAAACTTGGACCACCATGAACCATCTTTCAGAGACCTTTCAAAATGCTTTTACGACATATACACACCTATTTATCGACGAAAGCATGTGTGCTCTCAAAGCGCGTACATCACTAAAACAGTACATGCCAATGAAGTCAATAAAAAGAGGCTTTCAAATTTAGTTATTGGCATGTGACAAAACGGGGTACCTTCTAAATTTTTAAATATATCAAGGAAAAGCCACTGAATCAACGTCCGATATGTTAGGAGAACGTGTTGTTTTAGAACTTACGTCGAAATATCAAAATCGTGGTTATTGCGTATACTTTGAAAAATTTTTTACCACAATACCACTAATGCAGAAACTACTCGAGAAGAAAACTTTTGCTTGTGGCACTGTAAGGCAAACAAGAAAATATTTTCCAAAACAAATATGACAACAAATTGATAAAGAGCTTTCCCAAAATCAGTCAGATTCGGTAAGTTTTGGGGAAATATCTCTGTATAAGTGGAAAGATCTTCTTCTTCTTCATGTGCCTTGTCCGTTCCGAACGTTGGCAATCAACATGGCTATTCTGATTTTGTTTACGGCAGATCTGAATAGTTCAGCAGATGACAATCCGAACCATTGCCGCAAGTTTGGGAGCCACGAGTGTCTTCTCCTCCCTGGACCCCTTCTGCTGTCTATTTTCCCTTGAATGATCAGCTGTAGTACTCTATATTTATTATGTCTCATAACATGACCCAAGTATTCCAACTTTCTTTTCTTTATACTTATTCCTACCTCTCTTTACCTATCCGGCGTAGTACCTCTTCGTTGGTCACGTGCTCAGTCCAGGATATACGTAATATACGTCGGTAAGCCCACATTTCGAAGGCCTCTACTTTTTTCATCAATGTTGCGGTCATTGTCCACGCCTCCATTCCATATAACAAAACCGGGAAGACATAACATTTCAGAAGTCGAATTTTGAGAGGTAGGGTGAGGCTTTTAGAGGTGAAAATTTGCTTCATGCTAGTGAACGATGGTCTTGCCTTTTCTACTCTTATACTTATTTCCTTCGCTTGATCCCAATTTGAGTTAACTGTTGTTCCCAAGTAGATGTACGAATCCACGTGTTCAATTCTTTCATTGTCTAATATCAGTTGCTGTGGTGGTTGTTGGGTTTTGCTTACTAACATCTATTTGGTTTTTGTGATATTTAGTCTGAGTCCGTATTGTGCACTTGTTTTTTGTATCTTACTCATTAGGCAACTCAGTTCCTCCATGCTACTTGCTAGAATCACAGTGTCATCAGCATACCTTATGTTATTAATTATTTCTCCATTTATCTTTATGCCTTCTGTGCTTTCCTCCAGCGCTGTCTTAAATACTTCTTCTGAGTATATATTAAAGAGAATAGGAGACAAGATACAGCCCTGTCGTACCCCTTTCTTGATCTCAATTTTATTGGTCAATGTAGATCCTACTTTCACTTTAGCTGTTTGACCCCAATAGAGACTCGCTATTGTTCGAACGTCTCTGTAGTCGACTCCGATCTTATGGAGAACTTCAATTATCTTTTCGTGCTTTACGTTATCGAATGCTTTTGCGTAGTCTATAAAGCATATGTACACGTCTTTGTTCATATCTCTGCAGCGCTGGATGAGTACCTGTAGACTAAAAAGTGCTTCTCTTGTCCCAAGAGAATTCCGAAACCCAAACTGCGAATCTCCAATGTTATTCTCGCATTTTTTGCTTATTCTGTTGTAAATAACCTTGGTGTATGCCTTCGAAATGTGGTTAATTAGACTTATCATCCGATGTTGATCAAAAGACTTTGCTTTTGGTTTTTTCAGTATGGCAACAAAAGTTGACTCTAGCCAGTCTTCAGGAAACTCCTCGCTGTTATAAATATTGTTAAAGAGTCTGACGGGTGAGTCTAGAAATTGACTGTTTGTTTCGCACAGCATTTTCAATACTTCCCCGTGCATTTGCAATACTTTCCCCAGTGGAAAGATGGAGGCGTAAAATGTGTTAGTGATGTCAACAATCTACATAATTTTCAAGAAAAAAACTAAGGTTTTGAGAACAAACAAAAGCGGAAATAGAGATCAAGTCCTCAAGCAATAGCCGATTATAACAAATATTTGGGTGGAGTAGATCTATACGATCAATATCATGCTAACTACTCCATCGCATGGAAATCAAGACTTTGGTGTGTAAAAATATTTTACTACCTTTTAGGCGCCGCATAGTAAATAGCTATATTTTATATAAGGAGACTCTGAAAAAAAAAAATAACTCAAGTGCTAAGCCTATGGCTGCATTACAGTTCCACAGTGAACTAGCTGATAATTTGATTAGCACTTTTACTTGCACCTTGCACTTGCACTTGCACTTTGCACCCTACTTTAGTAAATAGAAACTTCTTAGATAGTAAGTATTAGTTGTTTGTCATAATGCACACTGGTAGCTATATCTACCACTCTTACCACCCCTTACTGACAAAGAAAAATGTTTTTAAACATTGTTTGTCTTGTTAATGAGAGAACGATTTTCAAAGTGGAAATCGAAGCGTTAAAAATAAACTTATTTTTAACGTAAAATTGTGGCTTAATCTCAACAAAAATAGTTAATTGCATTAAGATACCACAAAAAATAGCTTCAGAACAATATATAATCAGTTCAGTCATTTTGGGAATATTTTGATAGAATCATTGTCGGAAACTTGCTATTAAAATAAAATTATTGTTGCAAATTTCTTTACTTGAAAAAAGAAAAATTATCATGAATAATGGAAATGCATAGGTAGTCATTAATTTTGATTAAAAGTTTCCATTTGTAATACTAATCTATAAATGACTATAAACTGTGAGTGATTGTGAGTCATATCTGAATCATTATGCGATATGCCAACGATATAAGTCTGCTGATAGCTAATACAAAAATAGATTGGAAAGTGATGTTTAATGAATTAAACAGAGCAAGGTAAACTACCGTTATTTGAACCAAACAATTTTACACGTACAGACTTATTAAAAACACTCAACAAAGGTATATCTTAAGCAGATGGAACTTTTTTTCGTCGATTAATGCTAATATTATCGGTTCATTTCACTCTCGCGAAGAAATTACTTCATATAAATTGAATGGTAAAACAGCGATACAATTGAGTCCATAAATTTTTCCGAGAGGTGTCTCTGACGACACTCCCGACATATTTAATTTGATAGTTTATTGCTTTGTAGGGAATTGTTTTTCCTCCCTGGTCGTCCTACACTTATTGCTTTCTGTGTCACGACGCGCATACAGCGAAAGAAAACACTGGAAATTGTCTAATTGGAATGGCGGATTATTTGAGATTTTTATAGAGATAATTGATAAACTCAAGAAGACGAAAACATCGCAGTATCAACTGGATGTCATATAAACGAAATCGCTCAAATAACAAAAGTTTTGCCTCACTTATTATACTATACTGATGGATCATAACACATGACGAACTTAATAGTCCTAACACTAGACTATTAATAGCGCTTGAAAATACTCATAAATTATTTCAGACAGAATTACTATCAATAGATTTTTTACTCAAGACTGCCTGAAAAATGCTTTAACCCAGCCCAAATATTAATTGCCTCAGACAGACAACTTACACTAAAGACTCTGAATTCTACAGCTTGGAGCTGCGGTCATGCAGCGAAATGACATACATATATTTAAACGGAGTAATATCAAGATCATGGCTGAAGTCAATGTTTATTGCTTTACCAAAGAAAACAAAATCCGTATTCTGCAATGATTTCCGGACCATCAGCTAATGAGCCACATTTTAAAGTTATTTCTAAAAATCGCACATCAAAGGACTAGCAAAAAAAAATTAACCGTACACAGTTTAGTTTTCGGAACGCAGTAAGTACGAGGGGGGCTCTATTTAGCATGCAAGTGCTATTTTAACGATGTAGAGATGTAAATTGCGATTCTACAATGAACACCTGTGATCTAAGAATTATTAGCAATCTTTTGAATTCGATATCAAACACGGGGTCCGACAGGGATGTATACTATCACCCTTGCTGTTCAACATATACTCTGAGGATATCTTTCAAGACGCAGTAGGGGATGGATGTTGAAGCCGAAATTCGAATTAACAGAGAATGTATAAATAACATCAGATACACGGATGATACGGTGGTATTCGCTGACAGTTATGAAGCCCTCCAGAAGTTAATGAATAAAATCACAGAAGTGAGTCAAAGATATGGACTTTCACTAAACATTAAGAAAACAAAGTGTATGATGATCTCTAAGAAGGAACAGCAAATTGAAAGAATCAGTGTGAATGGTTAACTGATAGAAAGAGTAAAAACATACACGTAAGAATGCAAAAAGGAAAAAAGTTGTTAACCACAATGAAAACAGCAAAAATCGAATACCTTGATCACATCATGAGGAACAGCGAAGGTTGCTGCAGTTAATTCTACAAGGAATAGTAGAAGGAAAACGAGGATCAGGAAGGCGAAAAATATCCTAACTGAAAAATCTACGAACGTGATTCATCACAACAACTACAAATCTTTTCAGAGCATTAGTTTGCAAAATACAGCTGGCCATAATGGTCGATAACATCCGAAACAGATAGGCACTACAAGAAGAAGAAGAGCTGTAGTCACTTAAAAATTTAAAAAAAAAAGCAAACAAACCAGTTTTGTTACTCTGAACTTCTCGTAACGTCTTGATAAACAAGGTGGTAGTTTGGTAGTACTTATAGTAGGAAAAAGTCTGGCATAACGATCCAGGCTAAGATTTTCTGAATATTTTAATTAACTTTCGATCAATCTGGAATTTTCAAAATCACAAAATATTCACGTTAACCATCCGGTATATATAAAAATGCTGTGTTATGATTGGATTATTTTCTGAATACAATCAATTTTTTAAATTTTATTAAATTTTCAAAAAGTATCCAAGTGGCGTTATGCCCCAGAACAGTAGGGGAAGTAAAAGATTAGGAATCACTCCAATGCGCCAGATAATTGTCCCTTCCCCCCCCCCCATAGTACGCTGATGGGCTATAGGTGCTCTCTATCAGCAAAGTACTTGTCGTGTCAGAGTCCTGGCTACAAAAACTTTCACACGAAATCGTACCCCAAAGAAATGCAGTCCAGCGTTAGGTGCTCTATTCAAGCTATCTTCTAGTGACATCATCGAACTGTATTGCTTGTTCGGGCCCCAAGTCTTCGTCTGGGCTTCGCTAAGTTCGTCGACTTGGTGCACGAGGATGTGGGCCCCTCTTGCACGTTTTTTGGTTTTTGTTAGTATTTTTTTGTGCTTGCGCCTTTTGTTAGTATTCTGTTGATTTTTTGGTGACCAAAGCCGATTTTTATATTTTTTTGTATATTTTTTTTAAGGGCTGTCTGAAACATCAAATTAGTAAATTCTTGTCAAGTCTTGTTATCTATTCTGTAAAATGGACAAATTGAACAGAGCAACATACAGAATTTCTGAAACTACAGAGGAAATGTCAAAATATTTTCTGTATTTTGTCTGAAACTGAATGATAATTATTGCCAACGTAATACTTGTACCGGGTCTTTTAAGAATTAGGTAACAATATTGGGTAACAAACACAGCTCCAAAACGAAGCCCCTACCCTCTTTGCAATCTAGAGTCAACTGGTAAAGTTTTTATTTGGAAATAGTTCCATAATGTAGATGTCATACAGATGCTAATTGTTATGGATGTCCATTTTTATCAGACGAGAACCAAACTTTTAAGTTGTTGATTATGAAAGACTCTGATTAATCAATCTTCGTCGAAGCAGGTACAATTATCTATGTTGACGTAATAGTAGATTGCGAGTTTAGGTATTTTTATTTTATTCGAGCACACTTAATTTTACACTTTTATTTTACAATTTGTTTTTAAAATGACTAACTTTAATTGGCCACTTTGCTATGTCGTGTATGTACGTTTAGTACGTAGTAAAAACGAAATGAAATATGTAATTCTACGTAGCTCGTGGTGTGCTATCTGACTGCGGACTAGAGAAAGAATCTGTTTGTTTATGTAGATAGCATATGATGCGAGTTTCCTACTAAGGACAAGAGAGAAAATAAATATGTTACGACCAAGAACTGGCATATTATAGGGATTTTTAACAGGTTAAATAATCTTTTTTAAGGCTTTTTAGTTTGTAAATTCTTCTTTTTCTTCTTCCTACTTTATAAATAGGCTTAATGCCTGTTTTACTTCGGTTTTTAGCCTCAATTGACGTTGTCTGACCATCTTTTCCTCGGTCGTCCCAATGATCTTCTTCCATTTGGCGATTTGTCTCTTGCTATTCGTACTATTCTATTTTCTGTCATTCTTTCGATGTGTTGATTCCATTCCACTTTTCTTCTTTTTGGTCCACGCGTTTATTTCCTCTATACCACATCTCGCTCGTATTTCCTCACTTCTTACTCTGTCTCTTAGAGTTTGGTTTGTTATTTTTCGTAAGACTTTCATTTCTGTTGTTTCCAGTAGTCTTTGTGTTTTCGCCATATCTGCTCTTGTTTCCGCTGTGTACGTCATTATCGGTCTTATTGTTGATTTATATATCCTGGTTTTCGTTTCCGTTGTGAGGTATTTGTTTCTCCAGATTGTGTTGTTGAGACATCCTGCTGCTCTGTTTGCCATGTTCACTTGTTTTTGTACTTCTTCCACTTTTCCGTAGCTTGACAGTTTTATTCCCAAGTATTAAGTTTCCATCACTTGTTCTATTATTTTGTTATTTACGACTAGTTTACATCGTCTCGGTTCCGCTGATATCACTATCGCTTTAGTTTTCTCTGTTGAGATCTCCATGTTGTATATGAGCGCCGTATCTTCGAATTCTTTAATTAATCTTTGTAGGTCATCTTCATTTTCGGCTGTTATTATGGCGTCGTCGGCGTAGCATATTATCCTTATTTCCTTTTCTCCCATTTTATATCCTCTTCTTTTTAACTTTCTTTATGATTTCATCCATTATCAGATTAAATATTAATGGGCTCAGCGAATCTCCTTGTCTAATACCCGTTTCATATTTGATAGGTTGCGATAGTTTTCCTTTACATCTTACCATAGCTATGTTATCTTTATATATATTCTCAATCGTTTTTACTAAATCCAGTGATATTCCCTTTTCATATAATAAATGTATCGCGTCCCGAATTCTCACTCTATCAAACGCTTTCTTCAAATCTATCAGACACATATATGCTGGTTTGTTGTATTCCAGCGACTTTTCTTTTATTTGTCTTATTACAAAAATTGCATCCGTGCATGATCTTCCTGTTCGAAAACCTTGCTGTTCCTCTTGCAGAGATATTCGTTCGTTTATTTTTGTCGCTATTATTCTTGTTGTCAATTTGAGTGTTGTACCTATTTAATAGATTTATTGCTCAATAATTATTGGGGTCTTTCTTATCTCCTTTTTTGAAGAACATCACCATGATCGCTCTCCTCCATTCATCTGGTATTCTGTTCGTGGTGATTATTTTATTAATAAGAAGTTGCAGTTGTTGTACAAGGTGATCACCTCCATATTTTAAGAGTTCATTTGGTCTGTTTTTTAATTTGTTTTATTCCTTCTTTTACATCGTTTTGGGAGATTTCGGTCTTTTCCTCAGTTATTATATTTGGCGTTTCTGGTAAAGGTTCTTCGTTTTGTTTTTTAAACATTTCTGTCAGGAAGGCCACCCGTGTATCCTCTTGTATGTGTTATATTTCAACTAGTTCTTTCATTTCGCTTCTTTGTTGCCTTATGAACCGCCATACTTGTTTCTGTTGTCCATAGAAATCTATCTCTAGTCCTTTTGTGAATCTTTCCCAGTAGTCTGTTTTTGTTTTTCTTACCATTTGATGAATTTCAGTTCTTATTCTTTTATATTCTTCATATGATTCATTCGTTTTTTCTGACTTATATTTTAGGAAAGCTTTCTTTTTTTGGTGACATTTTTGTTTAACCTCTAGTGTAAACCATGGTGTTTTCGTTGACCACTTTTTGTTTATTATTTTCGTTCCAAGTGCTTCTCGGGCAGCATCCAGAATATTTTTCTTAAGTTTTCTCCAGCTAGTCTATACATTGCTTTCATTTTGGATATTCTCCATTTGTATTTTCTGTTCCAGCCTTTTCTGATATAATGATTTTATGGAGTCATCTCTCAAATTTTCTATTTTTATTATTTCCTCTGAATTGGTTTGTTTAAGCTTCTCTTTCCATCTTTCATTGAATCTAATTTTACCAAGTACCAAATAGTGATCGCTTCCCACATTGGGTGACGTCAAACTTCTCACATTCACTATCTGTTTATGGTGAATATTTCTGTTTGTGACCACATAATCTATCATTGATCTATGTCCTCTTGTATTTTCAAACGTGTATTTGTGTTGAATTTTATGATCAAAAAATGTGTTGGTTATCCTTAGTTCGTTTGATGTGCAGAATTCCACCATTCTCTTTCCGTTTTTATTGATAACTCTTTCATTAAACCTTTGTTTTCTTCCTGGTATTACTTCGTCTCCTTTTCTGGCATTGAAATCTCCCAATAATATATAATAAGTAATTAATTTTGCATTACTCCTCTTTCGACTAATGTTTGTAGCTCATCATAGAATTCTTCTTTATTGCTGTCAGGTTTGTAGTCTTCTGGTGCATATATCCCTATTATGTTAATAATTTTGCTGTTCGCCCTAATTTTTTTTTGTAAATTCAAAGCAATAAAATGTTTTTTATGGCCGACTAAGGGAATTTTTTAGTAAAAATAGAACGATAAACTAGACAGGTGTGTGACTTATGGCTTACAGTTTCATAAACTCAAAAGCAATAAAATATTTTACGACCGACTATTAAAACCTTTTAGTTAGAATAGAACATGTAGGTGTCGATTTAAATTGTTTGTTTTGTACAGATGGATCAGCGTCAGAAATAATATTTTCTTATAATAGATATGAAAGGGTCAACTCATATTGTTTTTTTAAAGATTGGCGAGTGAAGAAGGGTCGAGGTAATTTGAGAGATTTATGAGGTAAAAAATGTTTGAAAGACATTTAAGGAAATATATGCATTTACAAAGAAATATAATAAAGGGAATTATAGTACAGAGGCGTACTCTCTACTATTAAATAAGAAATATTAGTATTATGATATGTTACAAGCTGTAACATATCATAATGTAATGTACTGTATCATATTTAAGAAAAAAATGTATGTAAGAAAGTAATATGATATGTTAAAAGCTGAACACTAATGTGTTGGAACAGGATATTAAAACTCAACATCTCATAACGCATTTTATTAATATTTTCGAGATGTTTACAAAAAATCAGAATGGATTGTATTTTTCGGTGGCATAAAGAATATCCAAAGCCTTCATAAATGCCCTGTAATCAACTTCGTCCCTCATTCCTCTCTGGAAGCTGAAACATTTGCAGATGACGTCGAATTCGTTTCTTGATATCAGCCTGTCCATTCCTCTCAAAGTAAGTGCTTTAAGGAATGCTCTCTGAGAAACTGTACCGCAATTTGTCTTGTCGAAGTCCTTAAACACACATTAGAAGTTATATAAAAGAAATAACAGCAACCGTCATTTATGGTTATCGTTAACAATAATATCGTGAAAAATGTCGTTTTCTTCTCTTCGAAGACTCCTCGTACTGACAAAATGATCGAAAGCTTGTCATTGGTAACTTTAAAAGAGCACATTTGAAAATTTAAATCGTCCCCACCCCCAAAGATATCGCTGAATTTAGTTTCCGAATTAAAAAAAAATCTTTATGACTTACAGACGAATAACACAGATTGAATTTGCGATCGAGTAGATTTACAAAACAGTCTTCATTATCACACACAACCAATATTTTCCCACCTCTCATGACCATTTTATGGGCCAATTAGTCAAGTATTGTTTATTCCGAATTTTATAAATGAGCCCCATCGATACACAACTCTTGCGGCCTGAACGTCCTCATTTTGTTTTCCCTCGGGTCGTAACTTTTAATAAGAAGCCACCCTATCGGAAAAGAGATGAGATAGAGCGAACTATTTTGGTACGGCTCAGTTATAGAATCATAAAATAATAACTTATTGTTTGTGCAAAACTGTTATTACTGAGACTTCTTCTTCATGTACCATGTCCTTTCAGAACGTTGGTTACCATCATAGCTATTTAATCTTATTCACTGCCACCTAAATAGCATACATACCAAACTCGAAAGTTCTTCAACCATGAAGTCGTTCTTCGTCCTGGACTACGGTTGCCTACTATTTCCCCTTACATAATATTTTGTAGCAAATTTGGGGCCTCCCATTACATGTCCGAACTACTCCAGCTTTCTCTCTTGATGCTTTTAATAATCTTGGTTTTCTTGCTGAGACGTTCTAGGATTGTTGAGTTTACAATCTTCTCCACCCAAGAAACTTTTAAAATTATAGCACCACATTTCGAAAGCCTTGAGGCTTGGTGCTCAAGGCTCAATGTGTAGCCTCAAGGTTTCAGATCACTTTTATCTACAGTCCGCAAGTAGGTGGATCCGCAATGACAATTTTAGGTCTCTACTGCATAATACCTTGGATATCCTTCTGAAACCTGCCCTAGCCAGCCCAATTCCGGATCTAATTTGACCGTGGCTCTTTGCGTTACAATGTAACTTATATCCAAGGTAAACAATTTGATCAACTTGCTTAAGTTTGGTATTATTTACATATATAAACAGTTTTATATTTTTTTTTAATTACTATTTAAATGGGAATAAGCCACAATTAAAGGTTAAAATACGTTTATTGATGTTTCAATCTTTTTTTTATTTATTACGAATATTTGGGTTTTCTCTATATATTCAGATCCAGACCTGCTTCTTTACAGCTCTCAATGACACTGTTAAGAAGTACTGTGTCGTCCGCATTTCGCAAATTATTGATGACTTCCTTTTACAATTATTTCTTGTTTTTCGGAAAGTTCATTTTTGAAAATTCTATTGAAGTAAACGTTGAAAAACTGGAACCACAATATGCAGCCCTGCCTTACCCCTTTTAATATTAAGGGTCTGTGATGTCAGTACGTCTACTAAAACTGATGCTGTTTGGCTAACACGATGAAATGCTTTTCGAAAGTCTTCGAAATGACTTTGAGCAATTACGTTTATCACAAAAAATGTCTCTCTTTCCAGCCGCTTCTTTCACTTTTTTATACATATTAAATGTTTAGTACCTATTTTAGAGTTTTTCAATTTCGTATCATTGTTTGGCTCGATGTTTACTTTTTGCTTCTAGTATTTTATACCGAATTTCTTTTTGTATACTTTTATATAGTTTTCATTGTTTTTTGCTATTCGCCGTTGCCGTTCTTTCATCAAATCCAATATATATTCTGTCATCTAAGCCTTCTTTTTTACATTTGAACTACCTTTTAGCATACTTTTACAGAGTTCCTTTACTATTGTTATAATTTTATTTAAGCCTTCATCGACATTCTCACCTATATTTTCTCAAACTAAGTTTTCGTTCAGTTGGTTTTGAACCGTTTCCTTAACTTTCTCGTCTTGTAGTTAGGCTGTATCAATATGTTTGCGAGACTTCTTTCTGATCGTCTTTTTAAATTTTAATTGTGTTAAAGCTACTATGGGATTACCTGATTAGTTTTAGCTGATTTGATGCAGTTTCTAAATTTTCTGATTTTTTATTAGAATGAAGTAGATGTGATTCCTAATATTTTTATTCTCTGATGATACATTTGACTTCCAGATGTAGAGTCTTCGCGGTGGTAATTTGAAGTGAGTATTCGATGTAATAAAATCGTGTTCTTGGCAGAAATGAAAAAGTCGAACTCCACGTTAATTTCTGTTCCCCACACCATAATCCCCCACAATATTTAAACAGCGTTCTTTGCCGACTTTGGCATTAACATCTATCGAGGATTATCGATGTGGTAGTTTGTCAAATGCCTTCCCAAAATCGATAGTGCTTCCCCTGTTTCGAGTCCTGTTCTGAATCCAAATTGAACTTTTCTTAGTTGTTCTTCTATGCGCGAGTGAATGATAATGAGTATTTTAAGTACATGGTTCATCAAACTAATTAATCAATGTTCTTCATATTTCCTAGCATTAGCTTTTTTGTAAAGTGGACTGAATATTGATAGTAGCCAGTTTTTTGGTAAGTGACCATTATCATGATCACTGGCCTAGCACTTGATATACCTACATCAACATCACAGATCTTGATCGCGGCCATCGCATTTCACTTATTCCGGGAATGCTGATTTGCATTCTTCTCATTTCTTTTATGGTATTGTGTGTTTTACCTACCTCAAACATCTTCTAACGCCCTATCTGTCATTTTGCAAGGATTTCACATATTAATGACCTGAGAGGTCCTGCAGTCTTGAGATCCAGATCTTTAATGTTCTGACTTATATTATTTATAGCCATGATTGTTAAAACTAGGAATTCCAAAAGGCCTTCAATGAAGTAGTTCTCCTTTGCTTTCTGTATCTCTATGTCCTTGACTAATATATAGTTCCTCCGCCTTCGGAACCAATTTCTCAAATCAGGACAAAAGAGTGTCCAAAGCTGTTGACCAATAAGTAGTATGCTTCTCTACTTATGGTCTTCATCTATAATCTTAGACAATGGGCCCCCACAGAGTGCTATCAGTCGGACCAGCTGAACTCTGGTGTTTTAGAGAGGTGTTACACCATACAACATCATACACCAACATATTACACCATACAACTAACATAGGCTGAGTTATTACTGAGACGGAATTTGGGTATAAAACCGTCGTTTTGAAGGTATTAATTTTAAGACGCAGATTAGAATACTTCCATTCCGGAATCTCCAAATAATGAGTTAAATCGTGAACATTTATTTTGTGGGCCATATTTTCTTGGAGCTATTATTAAGGAGCTGTAACATAGAGCGTTGGCAAAAGTATAACGTATAAGAAATTTTATAATATTGAATTTAATATAATATTTTATAACAATTTCGTAAAAAGTCGTATTCGAAAAGTGTTAACTGTCGAGTTTGAGTATGAGTATGTCTATAAATGTATATGAATGTATCGAACGGCAAGCTTTAAATGTAACGTGACTAAAAATCAGTCTCCCTTTCCACCTCTAGCTGCTTCTTAAATTATATCTTTGGGGCATATTAACGCCTACTTTTCCAAGAGGGAAAAGTTTCAACAATGACGGCATTGTTAAGATATTACGAGACCGGAGGTTAAATTTTTTCGCCATTCTACGTTCGTAAAAAATAATTGGAGGTATTGGTTACGTTTTCCAAAAAAGTCTGGATAAAACAATAGAAAAATAAAGAAACATTGAGAGGTTTTTAACGGATAAAAGGTTTTTACTTGAAAATAAAGTCAGTTTTATTTTTATTTAAAAGAATGCGTAGGATCACTGATTTTAACTAATTATTTAACTTTATTTATTTGGAAGTTCATGAGACCTTTTAAATATTTGAGGTTATAAATAGATGCAAAGTCCACAAGGAAAATTAATTTCCTGTAGTTGGATATATACCTCTACCATGAATAACAAAAAATCCTTCATCAAAGGTATATTTATTTAAAAGAACCCTTTTATCACGAGCGTTTAAATAGGCTTAGATGTGTGATTAAGTGGCTTCACACATGTATACCTAGTAACGGCACTGATGATGAAATAATCATTCCGAAGACGTTCTGCGATGTAGCCTGAAAGGGTTCTTTTAAAATAAATATACCTTTCATAAAGGATATTTTAATTAAAATATAAAACGTTCCAAATGTGGATCTATATAGAGGTTTTCATTATAAAAACACACTTTTTATTCATGAAAAAGTGATTCTAGCTTTAGGTGTCCTATAATAAATGGGTTGTGCTGATCACGAATCTGTGCTTAGTTTGTTTCTATCACGTCAGTTTTCCGCAAAAGTGTGTTTGAAATTTTACATAGAAACTGACAAAAATACTGAGAAAATATTTATTGAAACTACATTTAATAGAAAATTACACTGCAAAATTGAGTTATTTGTGCAGTTTAATCTACGTTAGACAATCGTTGTTTTTTTTAGAATAAAAGCGTTCTCTTTCTCCTTGAAAACTGCGTTTTGTAGTTTTCTTTTATGAATTTTTGAAAACGTGTCCTTAAGAAGGCATTTGACCGGGTCAAATTAAAGGACGTTATCCACTTATTGTATGCAAGAAAATATCTTCCAAAGCAACACAATAAAAGTAAAAGTAGAAGAAGAACTAACTGACCCTATTGAAGCTGGCAATGGGATAAGACAGGGAGATTCCCTGAGTCCTCTATTGTTCAACCTGATTATGGAGGAAATAATAGAAAAGTAAGAACTAAAATAATCCGCTATTCTGCCGACGCAATACTACTCTTTTAAAGTGAATATGATTTACAACGTATGCTGCACCAATTTAATATAACCGCCAGAAAATATAACATGTTAATTTTCCCAAAAAAGACAAAATTCATGGTTATACCAGCAAATTTACTACGATGTAAATGGAAGCTGGAAGGTCAGATAATAGAACTAGTGATCAAATTTAAATATCTAGGCTATATCAGATTATCTAGCTACGGAAAGCTCGAAACAGAAGTGGAAGATCAAGTGAATAGAGCAAACAGAGCCGCAGGGTGCCTGAATGAAACAGTATGGAGAAATAAAAATATCGGGAAAGAAATGAAATGCAGTATTTATAAACTCATCAGACCAATAATGACATAGTCAGCAGACTCTGAGATAGCGCG
>NW_027313455.1:0-21546 GCF_040954645.1 Diabrotica undecimpunctata | reverse complement strand
CGCGCTATCTCAGAGTCCTAGCATCACATACATAAAGCAACCAATCAATTCCCTATAAGCTAACATTTCGTACCAAATTATTATCTTTACTAATTGACAAATCCATTTCTGGAGTATTTTCCACTCTATTTTCATTGTGTTTTTAGTTTAAATTTATGCAATTTTTTTATTCTCAATAAGTCTTATCGCGCAATTTTATCTTTTTCAATTGAATTTTCATCAAAAATTATGTTCCGTTCATGGATTAGTTTTCTTGTTTCTGGATCGTGTTTTAAATTGTCTGTCACCATTATCTGAATCACCATTAGCTTTTCACTACGAGGATCAAGCTTAGATTTCTTGTTCTCTTAAGGAATTAAATTATTAAAACTAAATAATTTTATTTCTTCCATATTTGTTTTTTTTTAAGGAAAGCATTAACTTATGGATAGCGGCTTATATCTACTCGTATATTATTTTTAATGTTAAGGGTGGACTTAAGCATCTAGTAATTGTTCCAAAAGCTTGATGGCTTCAAGATATTAGATTTTTCCATTAAATATTCAAGAATGACTTCTTCATTTATAGTACTTACATTTTTATCATTGCTCCATTTTTGAAATAAACCGTAGACCAATTCATACCTCTTTCTTGACTTTACCGGCAATATTTATTAAATAGCGGCTTTAACAGCTTCCCTAAGCTCATCTGCAATCATTTCGGCTTCACTTGCACTGCTGATTTCCATTTCTTGGAATTGAAAAACGAAAAACTGAGCGAAAACACACAAATTTTAAATGTCATTTAAAATGTCATTTAAATGTCATTTAAAATTTGTGTGTTTTCGCTCAGTTTTTCGTTTTTCAATTCCAAGAAATGGAAATCAGCAGTGAAAGTGGAGCCGAAATGATTCCAGATGAGCTTAGGGAAGCTGTTAAAGCCGCTATTTAATAAATATTGCCGGTAAAGTCAAGAAAGAGGTATGAATTGGTCTACGGTTTATTTCAAAAATGGAGCAATGATAAAAATGTACGTACTATAAATGAAGAAGTCATTCTTGAATATTTAATGGAAAAATCTAATATCTTGAAGCCATCAAGCTTTTGGAACAATTACTACATGCTTAAGTCCACCCTTAACATTAAAAATAATATACGAGTAGATATAAGCCGCTATCCATAAGTTAATGCTTTCCTTAAAAGAAAATCCATCGGCTACAAACAAAAAAAAATTCCATATTTGGCTTTCCATAATACCAAATTTCAGCAGAGGTTTTGTTATCAGATAAAGTTCGAGTTCCAGTTTTATTATTTAAGTATACTGCTACTCTCACAGCTTCAACCCACAATGTTTCTGTTAAAACGTTTAGAAACAACAGTTTGTTCTAGATTGGTTCTGTATCTTCTTCTTTACGTGTCATCTCCGCGACGAAGGTTGGCAATCATCACTGCTATTCTAACTTTTGACACTACAGCCCGAAAGAGTTCAGTTGAGTTGCATCCAAACCATTCTCTGAGGTTTCTCAGCCAGGACATTCTTCTTCTACCTATGCTGCGCTTTCCTTGAATCTTTCCCTGCATTATTAGTTTTAGGAATTCATATCTGTCACCACGTGTTATAGTTTTCTTACCCAGATATTGTAGTTTTCTTATTTTGATGGAATCCAGTATCTCCCTGCTGTTCTCTATTCTTCTTAGTACTTCTTCATTAGTTATTCTGTCTGTATACTGAATTTTAATTCCATTATTTGAATATAATCTTTTAAACGCTTTTAAGGAGTATTCACCTCCATTATTCTTTTAATTTTTACATTCACTCTAGCAGTGACTATATCAATATATTCATTAAATTTATCTATTACTTCAGATTTATTTTCAGTCAAATAATGCATACATTTCAATTTCATTATCAAAACTGTGAAATGGTAATCGTGATTGATTTCCATTTGAACCGATTTTACATATACCAAATACGGGATTAGCATAATATTTTCAACATCTGTCATTTGTGCTTCTCGTAGATGTTTACATCATAATTTAACGTATACAAGTTATTTCTTAACTCACCTCTTGTCAGTTGATTTCCTTTCATTATTTTGACCTGTTTTTCTTTGAATACAATTTGAAGACCCGCTTCCTCCATCTTCTTCAGAGAAATTAAATTATATGAAAGGTGATTACATACCCATACATTTTTTATCTCAATTTGTTTAGCCTTTGCTGATTGTAGACTCAAATCACCTTGTTTTGCTGCCACCAATTATTGATCCCTCTTTACCATATTTATGTTGTACATTATTTTCTGGTTATTATTTAACAACCTTTCAGCATCCTTCGTAACTAAATGATTCGTAACACGATCTTCGATTATTATGAAATTTATTTTCCTAGATTCTGAGTTGGTAGCTAAATCGGTTTCCTCTGCAGTCAAAAATGTTACCTTTTCACCATTATCTACCGAGGGTGCTCTATTTACATTTTTATTTTTGCAACAGCGATAGCGCTTTTGCCCTAGTTTTCCACAGTGATGGCATTTAAATTGAAATGGTTGATTGTTATATAACCATCGCTGGTTCTAGGCTTATTCTTTCATTTTTTCCATAGCTGTTAATTTCCTACGAGTGCAACATCAGGATTTGTTTCGCGATCATTTTTATTTTGCCCAGCTTCTTCCATTGGTAGCATGTTTTTGACAAAGTCTAATGTAAGTTAGCTTCATCTTGGCAGAACATAATATCAATAGCTGTGGTGTTTGATATGCTTCAGGCATTGCAGAGGGTAACTGAGTTTCAACTTCACTATCTTGTAGTTGACCTGTACTTTCAAGTTTTCAAAGAGTTTGACTGAATTCTGTTAAAAACATATTTAAAAACCCTGTTGTGTATTTCAATCGCCCCAGTTTTTGCAGTAGTTAAACCTGTGTCGAAATTTCCTTCTTCTGGTATGTATTTTCCAATTTACCTATAATCTCTTTTGCTTAGGTATTTGATTTATCAATTTCCACTAAACTGTCATGCAAACCTTGCATGATTTGTTAATTTGGTCAGCTGCTGCTTTCCAGTCGAAGACATCTAAGTCCCCACTGTTTTTTTATTGTGACAAACTGTGCTATTAGATCTATGTATTCATTGAGTGGTATTATAGTCTCCTGATTTTTTATTAATTTTTCTATATTTCCAAACACTCTATCAGCAGGTAAGTAACTGTGCCCTGTCACCGGAAATACTAGCTAAACTTCCTTGATACTATCGCAGTCTAACTTATAAAAGCAATATGCGACCATATTAAAATGGAATTCTTATTTTGCTCACCACACCCATCACCCATAAGCCTTATAGTGGTGTACTTAGAAGAGACCGAATCTAGTGAATTTAAATGGTGGAATACACAAGACGAAATTTCGTTCACACCTTTGTGATACTCATTTTCTGTCCAAGTATAAGTTGTTAAATAGTTTGTTGTTAAGGTGGACTTCGAGTACCCTGAAACTATAGTAAAATGGTTTAGATATATCTTTTGCTTGTGTTATTTTCCTTGCCTTTTTCACAGGTTCTACAGGAGTCACTTGAACATCCATTACGAATGGACGAAAAATATTACTATAATACTACTTATTTTAAAAGAAAAGAACTATGCAAATAATTATTAGTAAAAGATGATAGCTAATTAAAGTATACTAACACTGACATTACATCAGACAAAGAGAATGATTAAATCTGAGTAAATCCCCTCCACCCATTTTACAAGCCTCCTATTAGTTAGTTGGAAATAGACGGGTTTCATGTAGAACTGTCATAGGAAAAATAATGATTTGATTCAAAATGCTTCTTGTTACATTTAATTTATATTGGATAAACCTAATTTTGAGTTAAAACTAGTTCTGGATTCGTGTAGGGTTCAACAAGCAGATTCGGAAAGTACAAACAACTCAATTTTGGCCATGGATGGAGAAAGCGAGTTTTGATTCTACACCCTTCTATAACTTCATTAATTTTTCCATTAATACATATATTCTTTAATTCGTGTTTATAGCATTTATTATAAAAGCTAGAAGTTGTAATAATACAAAGTTGTCACTTTTTTTTCTCCTTAAAGGAAGAATTTCTGGGTTAATTTTTTCTCACAAAACTTGGTGAATCCGAATCCGTCATCAATTTTTTTTATCTGTTGCAGTTTTTGCAGCAATAATTCCCGAGAAAAGGAACTTTAACTTAGCTAGAAAACGGAAGAATCAATTTTAATTTTAAATTTATTTTTATTATTTTTATTTGGATCCAATTAACTACGAAATCACTGCATAGATATCTAAAAGTGGATAAATTGATACAAGTAGTGCCCTATTCAAGAAGCTGGCACCGCTCTCCCGAGGCTATCGATTGTAACATGAGATATTTTTGTATGTCATTTTATATATTTGTACTATTGTGAAGGGTGTAAACGTTTAGTAGTTGTAACCCTATACTTTTTATTTAGCGACCAATAATGGTGACAGCATTTTAAACATAATTTAATAGGGGTGTAAGAGGTTGGAATGTGATAAAAATCATTATGCGTACAAACATAAAATATATGCTGAAACAATAAATCATTATGACAAAATGATAATTAAAAAAAAATTTAAAACATAATGACGGTATTAGATTTTTGTTTCGATACAGGGCAGCGGCAAGCCGCTTATACGTATTTCGACCTCTTTAGGTCTCATCTGAGCGGTATATGTCACTGCTCTGATGTGAATCTAATTCATAAAGCTGTTTGCTTTGCAAGTGACAGTGGTAAAAACACAGTGGTAAAAATTTGAATTCGGTTTCGCCAGGTAGGAAATCGTATGATTTCTCTTGTTGTTAAAAAATATTTTTTTTTCCGACGCGTGATTTTTTTTATGATTATATTTTGACTTGCCTTCATCTAATTATATTACTAAATAGTTAACTACTTACCGTAAATGATTTACTGACAGTGAGCTCATATTGACCATAAGGATTTAGAGTACCCCAACTGCTGACTTCTGAGGTACTTTCGTTGTGTCTGTGCGCCCAAACCGAAGACGAATCGCCTCCAGCCTTTTTGATTTCCTGTTCTGTTTCACTAGGTTTATTAATAACTCCAATTCCACTATTAATGCCAGTTCCAATTTCTATGTTATGTTCATTTCCATTCTCCTTGGAGACTTTTTGAGCATTGGCTGCATTGAAAGCGGATATATCGATGTTGTAGCGTTCCCACAATGTGTTTAATGTAGCCTCTGACTGAAAAATAGATAAAACAAAAATAGTTTAGATTAACTGATCCAAACTGAGCTGAAATAAAAGAACGAATACGAAAAAGAAAAAACGTAATAAACCGACAGGACGTTAAGTACTTACTTTTATTTTTCTATAATTAGCAAATTGAACATGGTCACACTTAACATCACCCTTGGTGATTGGTTGCTCCATTAGGTAAAGGAGATCCTCACCACCAAGCGACGTAAGAGGCCAAAGAATGAACACTTCGGCTTCTTTAATTGTAGAAGGACCTTTGTTTGTTACGAAATAAACATGAGCAACCTCGGGACCGATGTCCGACTCTTTCCTAATTTCTTTCATTGTTCCAGAGGTTTGGGCGGATTCGTTATAATAGCTAAGAGGTTGAAGAGTAGGGAAACTTTGTCTAAAATAAAAATAAAAGCAATTTTATTATTTATTTAACCATAAAACTAAAGTTATTTTATTGCGAAAATTACTTTTTAGAGTAACATTCTACGATAAGACCAAATCTCGAAGGCGTCTAACTTATTGTATCATAATAACTTTCATAATCCAAATTTCACATCTGTATAGTATACAGGATACACATAACATTTTAGGAACTTAATTCTTAGTTGTTCGTTCACATGAAAATTCAGAGTTAAGTTTCATAAATGCTTCTCTTGCCGCTTGTATACGAGTTTCAATTTGTTCATCAGGAATAGTGTGTCGTTTATCCAGCATGGTAAGTATTTAAAATGGTTAATTTTTTAATAGGATCATTGTTGACTGTTGACTGGGAATTCAACCGCGATGTAAACCAAATCTTCGTGGACTTTAAACAAGCTTACGATTCTGTTAGCAGAGAAGCATTGTGGAAGACCATGGTAGAAATGGGAGTACGTAGAAAGCTGGTACGATTAGTACATGTGAGCACAGAGAAGGCTTCCGCATGGATCAGAATTGGCGGCACCACGTCGGAGTAATTCCTCATTGACACCGTGCTTAGACAAAGAGATCCTCTCGCCCCTGCTATTTAATTTTGCACTGGAACATGAGGTAGGGAAAGCTCGATCACAACTGACAAATTGATTTGCTGCCCAAGGATCAAAAATACTATTGGCGTTTGCGGATAACGTGGACACAAGTGCACAATCCACCAGAGATGCAAAAGAAGTTTTCACCCTATTCGAAAACGGCGCCAAGGAAGTTGGTCTGAAGGTCAACGAGGACAAGACCAAGTACATGGTGATTACGAAGAACCCAAGATCAAGGGTTAGACAAAACGTAACAATCAATGGATACAACTTTGAAGTCGTCAAGGAATTCAAGTACCTGGGAGCGATCATAACATCTGAAAATAAATATGAAAAGGACGTGGCAGCCAGGAACATTGCAGGAAACAGGGATTAATCATTAATGACCGTACTTAAATCAAAAATACTCTCAATACCAGCAAAAATAAGAGTGTACAAGACAAAAATTCGTCTCACAATAACGTATGGAAGCGAGACATGGGCTCTGAACCAGCGGGAAACGACAAAATTACTGGTACTCGGAAAGAAAGATACTGCGGACTATCTATGGGCCTTGCAGAGAAGAGATAACAGGAGAATTGAGAAGAAGACACAATGATGAACTTCAGACAGTATATGGAGATGAAAACATAGTACGCTACATTAAAGCAAACTGAATAAGATGGGCGGGCTACGTACTAAGATCGAGTGACGAAAGATTTCTGAACGCCACATTCTGGGAAAGGTCCAATGGCAGAAGGTCAGTTGGACGCCCAAGAAAGAGATGGAAGGACGCAGTAGCTAGTGATCTACGCAAAATGGGAATGCAGCAATGGGAAATAGCTGCTCAGGACCGAAAACAATGGAGGCAAATAGTAAACGCGGTCAAGACTCACATAGAGTTGTAGAGCCAAATGATGATCATTGTTGACAATTAGGTGATGATTAAATTCTACATAAATAGAATAAAGGGTTTTGCCTGAAGAGTGTTGATATTTATACAGTATTTTTAGAGTGGTATTTCATCTAATGTCTTTGGTACATCTATGTATGAAGCCTGCGAATGGTTGATTATTATATTTTCTGTATTTATTAATAAGTCTAGTTAGAATATAATTTTTTTTTATATATATATTATACTTAAAGCTGTTAATTGAATTAAATTTGTTAAACTATCTTGAAATAAAAATCGAATTATGTAATTACATGATAGGACTGCTAGTTGTCTCTTACGACTTTTATAGTCATACACTGACTCGCAAAAGTAACCGGAAACTTGAAACTCCACAGTTTTGTCAGTTTAGTTTTGTTGAATTGCCCTGTATAATAATTAAATATATTTATCAAAATGTAAGTTGCTTTTATCCATTAGTTTGTTATATTAAACGGTTAAAAAATGTTATTTTTTGGGAACGAAAAATTTTTTTAATGTGCCATCGATAAAGCCAATATTTACTTAAAATATTGCTTGTTACATTGATTGCATTCATTTTTGGTGAATGTTTGCTGTTTTTTTCTGGAAAAAACAGTGTTTTTAATAACAAAGAATAATTTGTAATGAGGCCAGATCAAGTAGCACAAGCACTTGCTCTTAATAATGATGGGCGTTCCGATCGATATATCGCAGATGTGTTTGGCGTTCCGCGAAGCACAATTTACCAGGTTTTACAAAGATTTCGAGAAACTGGTTCTTACTCAAGAAGCCCAAGGAAAGAACCAAGGAAAGTACAGGAAAGACTACGGTCAACAAACGCCGTGGAAGATCGGTTTCTTAGACTTCAAGTGCTTCGATATCGGATTACTGCTACAGCTTTTCCTACGAGACTGGCAGAAGTTCATGGTACCATCTTCTTCTTTAAGTGCCATCTCCGCGGCGGAGGTCGGCAATCATAATACATATTCGGACTTTTGAGACGGCTGCTCTGAAAAGTTCATTTGATGTACATCCGTACCACTCTCTCAGGTTGCGCGGCCATGACATTCTACGCCTCTCTATGCTTCTCTTTCATCGGATCTTTCCCTGCATAATCAAATGGAGCAAGGTGTATTTCTCTCCACGTGTAATATGTCCGAGATATTTTAATTTTCTTGTTTTAATTATATTTAAAATGGTACCATAGTTTCAACTTACACCCTACGTCGAAGATTAAGCGAACAAAATTTGTCATCTTATGTACCCGCTAGAGGGGCTGATAGGTATATTAGGGAACGTCTTGAAGAACATGTGTTACCTTATATGCATTTTGTAGTTGAAAATTTTCTCCTATTGCAGGATAATGCTGGGCCGCATATAACCAGGATAACAATGCAATACTTTAAAGATGTTGGTATTCAGTTACTAACCTGGCCTCCTAGAAGTCCAGACCTTAACTCGATTGAGCATTTGTGAGACAACTTGTTAGGGGTAGTTAGGCAAAATTAGGGCCAAAATTTGAAACTGCCGTAGCGTTACAACAGGCGCTAATAAGCGAATGGGAACAAATACCGTAAAACGAGATTTTTGCTTTGATCCAGTTTATGTTAGAAAAGATAGCGGTTACGCGCTATCTCAGAGTAAATATCTGATTTTAGTATCCATATTTTAGAAATATATCATTGATTTACAAAATATCTTACTCAGAAATAAAAAAAAAATTATTTGTTGTTACATTAGTCAATATTTTGGAATTTGTTTGTTATTTTATAATTTTTTATGAAACATGCAATAAAAATAATTTTGTTCTGAAGCTATTTTCTTGTGACATTTTAAATTAATTACTATTTAACTGGGAATAAGCCACAATTAAAGGTTAAATACGTTTATTGACGTTTCAATTTCCACTTCGGAAATCGTTCTCAAAATACAAACATTAGTAAATTAAACAAATTTTGTTTTTGTTACTTAGTGAAAAATTCTTCTAATAATTTAATTTTATCTGACTCATCTATATTGACAATTCAGCCATACATTATACATTTTAAAGTAGACGACTTTAAAATGATATTGCCAATATTGTTGAGTTGCGTTCCTGGGACGACTTTACTTATAAGATAGTTCATTCGATTACATGAAAATCAACTTTAACTTGAGAATATCCGTCAGAAAAGATCATAACATGTAATTCGTCTTTAAAAAGACAAATACATGCCATGATGACAGTAAAATTCTCCTGTTAGTGATTCCATAGTAAATTATGAGGGAAAAACCAGGAAAAAAACCTCACAATACTATCCCGACATGGTAAGTATTTGATCGTGCATTTAGTTTACCTTCAATAAATACCAAATTCCGACTTTATATGTTTGTTATTTAAAAAATATAAATGATGTATTCTCTATATGTTACTGACTTACCAATACTGGTATTTTCTTTTTAATAACTTCCTCTTTCAATATGGGTAACCAGATCCTACTACATTCTGCCAAGGAATTCGCGACACAATTGGTCTCATTTAGCATAATTAGAGCCGCTTCTTTGATTTTTCTCTTTTTACCATCCGTTTCTTTTAGGACTATATTTGAATCATTCCATTGAACCCTATGTTCATTATCCCATGCATGTTTACATATTTGAGATCTATCAAATTCTCTATTTTTAATATAGGATTGATGTTCACTTATTCTAACATTTAATGGCCTTGATGTTTCACCTAAATAAAACTGATCGCATTCACAAGGTATTTTATAAATGCAATTCTTTGTCCTTTCTTGTTCATTGTTAGGTTTGGTTTTGGACAAAATAGATCTCAACGTGTTTGTTGTTTTGAATGTTGTTGAAATGTTGAATTTATTTCCTATCCTTTTAAGCTTTTCCGATAATCCTTTTATATATGGTATTGTTATTTTCCTCGTATTATCCCTTGTATATGCTGTAGGATCTCGTTCTAGAGGTTGTTTTGTTCTATTCGATCTATTGTTTGAAAATTCCTTATTTATAAACGATAAAGGATAATCATTTTTTAATAAAACAGATAATAACAAATGTTTCTCCTCCAAGAACGAATTTTCGTTAGAACAAGTAATTTTGGCTCTATCGTATAAGGATTTAATGATTCCCTTTTTAATATTAATATTGTGATTTGATTTGAATTTTAAATATCTGTTTGTGTGTGTTGGTTTTCTATACACCTGAGTTTCGTATCCAGTATCGTTCTTAGAGATTAAAACATCCAGAAAAGGTAATGTGTTATTATATTCCTTTTCCATGGTAAATATTATTGTCTCTTCTTTATCGTTTATATCATTTAGGAATGTGTCCAACAACTCTGATCCATGAGGCCATATTGAGAATACATCATCTACATATCTCCACCATACTGAGGTTTTAAATTTTGTTTAGAAATAATATTTGTTTCAAAATCTTCCATAAATATATCAGCTAATAATGGAGATAAACTAGAGCCCATTGCTAGTCCAAAACTTTGTTTATAGAATTCATTATTTAGTTGAAAATATGTATTATCAGTACATACTGTTATTAACTCCATTATAGCTGATATATTTAGTCTTGTTCTAGTTGCCAATGTATCATCACTCTCTAATTTTGTCTTGACTATATTTAAAGTCTTATCTAATGGCACATTCGTAAATAAACTATTTATGTCAAAACTTACTAAAGTATTATTTGAATTAAATTCAATATTTGATAATTTATTTAAAAAATGTTGTGTATTTTTTATAAATGTGTCATTTTTTATTTGCAATTGGTTTTAAAATATTTAATAAAAATTTTGATAGTTCACTACAAGGAGAATTCATGGTACTACAAATGGGTCTAAGTGGTATATTCGTTTTATGAACTTTCGGTACTCCATAAAAATGAGGGGTCTTACTGTAATGAGGTGTAATTAATTACACATTATTCCCAGTTAAATAGTAATTAATAAAAATAATTGATTAGAATTGAAGTTTTCTAATTTATTTTAGTTTACTTCAAATAAACTTGTATTGGTTACTTTCGCAGATCAGTGTATTTTATACACATTCAAATTGCACGATTTTGATGTAGAGTAAATAAATCTCAAATGTACTTGCCCTCTAATGTCTAAGGTGGCATCGATCCATATTTCGATTTCTATCGTTTTTCGATTGTCGTCCATCGTTTCTGGGAGCTCGGGGGTTAGTACTGTTGGCGAATGTATTGAAGATGTAGCTGCGGGGTAAACCTTCGATATGGTAAGGTTGGAACAGAACTTTGAATGTTGCCTAAATAATAAAAAAATGTGATAAAATTATTAATACGGGTTTTAATTTATCAACTACATTAAATCAGTAATATTATGATTAATAAAATAATATAGTACCTAAATACTAAATTGGGTTAATTTAGGTCGTTTAAGTTCATTGCTACGCTGACCAGCAAAAAAAGTGGCCAACCTATAAATTTCCGAAAATAAAAATTCATTGGAAGTTTTATGCACTGTTTCAGATTGTATACTCAACATCTTTCATTTTAAAACAATTAATGGCCATTACTGCTTGATTCCTTAGCATAATTTATTTAATTAGAAGGCTACAAAAGAAAATAGTGTAATATTCACACGAATTACAAACAATAAAAATTACTTACTATTTAACTGGGAATAAGCCACAATTAAAGGTTAAAATACGTTTATTGACGTTTCAATTTCCACTTCGGAAATCGTTCTCAAAATACAAACATTGTATTTTGAGAACGATTTCCGAAGTGGAATTGAAACGTCAATAAACGTATTTTAACCTTTAATTGTGGCTTATTCCCAGTTAAATAGTAATTAATTTAAAATGCCACAAGAAAATAGCTTCAGAACAATAATAAAAATTACTAGTGGACTTAAACAAAATTGTCTAAATTGTCTAATATCGGGTAATATGCTCTAATTTGCATACAATTTGGAAGGGATAGAAACAGATTTTAAATAAAAACTTGAGGAATAAGTTTTATATTTTTCACGAAGCATGTTTTGAAGGTCTGCAAGCCTTTCTTGCTAGCCTGGTTGATTTCTAACCCTACGATGAAGTTCATCCCAAATATGTTTGATGATATTTAGATCAAGTCTGCAGGTTGGCCATTCTAGAGTATTAATTCCTACTTCTCCCAAGTAATTTGTCACGATTCTTGCAGTATGCGGCCGTGCATTATCTTGCATAAAGACGAAATTGTCCCTAATAAATGGACCAAATGGGACTACTGCCTCTACCAAAACATCCTCTATATACCGTGAGCATTCAGGGGTCGTTGATGAAAATAAGTTCAGTTCGAGCTTCAAATGAGATTCCAGTCCAAACCATGACACCACCACCGTAAAACTTTCTTCTCTGGGGACATACAAGCTTATGCATATCTTTCATTTCTCCGTCTCCAAACCCTCTCTCGGCCATCGCCAGACTTCAAACAGTACCGCGATTCATCAATATGGAGAATTTTTCTCCAATCCTGTATATCTCAGTGTCCTCTTTTATTAAGGCGTCTTCTAACCGTTCTGTTACTTACACTCACATTTCGAACCTCCTGCAGACGGTTTTTTGCAGCAACTGCAGTGGAATGGCGATTTCTTAAAAGTTCCATCACAATAAAACGATCATCTCTTTACGAGATAACTCTTCTACGACCGGAACCAGGTCAACGTGAGTATGTACCAGTCTCTATAAAGCGCTGGAAAGCTCTCCGTACTGTAGTTCTCGGAATAGCTAAAATACATAAACTTGACTTCTAGCTAAAAAAGCTAAATTTCTATTGAGACGTAATATAAAACAGTGCATAAAATTTCCAATGAATTTTTATTTTCGGAAATTTATAGGGTGGCCACTTTTTTGTCGTTCAGTGTATATTGATTTCACGAGATCTTTCACATTATACTCCGGACGCCAAAACCTATTTCGAACGTAATTGGCTTTCTAGGGCAAAAGATTCCAGAAAAAAAATTGTAGAAATTTTGATCGTTTGCAAAATCAATTACGTTGCTTCGTTGAGTATATTTACCAATCTGTTGAGTTACATTATCCGCAAGTTTTATTTAATAACACACATGCACCCTATGTAACGCCAGATTATATCTCTGGTCTCCTGGTTATTATACATGGAGGAAACATTGAAAAACATTCATCAGGATCGCCTGTCTTTATTTGAGTATATGAGGGGGTGTAAAATAAAAGTCGGCAATCTCCCATTTCCATATTTTTTTAGAAACTAACAAAATTAAATTAAAACAATAAACTAATGAATAATGATATAAAATTTGGTTTGTGATCGGATGTCCAGAAAGACTAGCTTAATAAATTATTTCTTTTTCTTTTTTTTAATATCTTAGTTTGGAGATTGCCGTTTTTGTTTGCAAGGGTTGGAGATTGATGGATATGAAAATGATCTATAAGGATATTGCCAGTTTTGGAACTAATAAAACATTATTGTGTCTGTACTTAATGAAAAAAAAAATATATTTTGATATTGAACAATACTATAATATGTAAACAATTTATATACATATCACTTAAACTAAAATATCCATAAGTTCGGGTATATCTTCACAGGTTTCGACAGATTCTAACTCTGGAACAGGACTCGTTTCGAACAGTAGTGCTCGTTTACTTCTTGTTCATAACGTTGAAAAAGCTCTTAGTAGTTAAGCTGATCGAGTTGTGTCCAGTCTAAACCAAAATGTTTGATCAAAAGATTTTCGCACATCACGCAGTTTTAAATTATTTACTTTGTGAGCATCGGGGATAAGTTTGTCTGGATTGATATTTGTGATATGTGTGATATTTACAAAAGATCCGAAATCGTTTTTTAATGAAGTTCACCTCGTATTAAAACATTTTCTGTCCTACATCGTTTTAGAATGTACTTTTACATTCCTCAAACTGAAAACCCCCATGCACAGCAGACTTCCAATCGTAACCACAGCTTTGTTTTATATCAACGACCGTAGAAAATTCGGAAATAATTTCCTTGTACGTATTCGTCAGTTGTCGTTACTACTTCTCGTTTTCGTAATTTTTTTCTCAATTTAACCGAAAACTCAATTGGATGGTAAGAATAAGTGACCAACTACAGGAAAAACTAACTCAAGTAATAACATTTGGTGGTGCGCTCTCGATTAGCCATTTGCAGCACATAACAATCATTATCGAGTTTTTATTTTGACCATTGCATTCATCAGCGACCAGTCGTACCTTCTATGACATGTTGCCAAAATCAGTCTCATTGAGTCGATGAAAGACTGCAGAGAAAAATTCATTTGATTCTTTGCCAAACGTGTCCTCAGTCCAACAGTATAAAAATACATTTTCCTTTGAAAGTGGGGACTTTGAGGAACCTTTTGTTAGAATATCCAACATAAAAAGTGGATGTTGTCCTATAGTTCTATATGAAGTGACATTGTTGACAGTGCAATGAGTAATGTCAAAAATAGGTCATAAACTACACGCGCTATCTCAGAGTATTGTTGTATCACTCCACCCTATACACCTCAGCAGAATGGTGTTGCTGAAAGGGAAAACCGCACCATTGTAGAGTGCGCACGTTCCATGTTAAACACATGTAAGTTGTCCAAACAATTGTGGGTAAAAGCATGCAATACTGCAGTGTACATTCTGAATCGCACAGGAAAGTCATCAATTGAAAGTAAAAGTCCCTATGAATTGTGGTATGGAAAGGCAATTGGAAGTTTGAAACATTTAAGAATATTTGGCACTGAATGTTATGTTCACGTTAACAAGAATCTTCGCAGTAAATTTGATGACAAGGCGATACATGGTTATTTAGTTGGTTATGTGAATGACAGGGATGGTTTTAGGATATGGATTCCATCTGAAAGAAGAATCGTATCGAGCCACGACGTACGATTTAAACCTGAGGTTATATGCAATTTGCGAATTGTTGAAGTTGGAGCCAAATCAGTGAACCAGCATCAGTCGGAATGTTTTAGTGTGAATGAAAACTCCGAAGAAGTAAAAAGTGGTATCGGTGAGACTGTGGAATCTGAGAATATAAAAAGTGTAGAAGAAAGTGCGAGTGAAAATCAAGAAGTGAATAGAGAAGAAAGAAATAGTGATAGTGTTCAAGAATCTAAGCGTTACCCTACACGTGTTAGAAATAAACCAAAATTGTATAATGATTTTTTGTTAGATAAAGATCTGGAAAATGTACCTGATCTTTTTTGAGCCCACAAGTCTTTCTGAGGCACTGTCAAGTAGTCACAGCCATGAATGGAGATTAGCCATTCAGAATGAATTGACAGCTCTCAGAATGAATAATACTTGGGAATTGGTTGATAAACCTGCAAATACAAATATTGTTCAGAATAAATGGGTGTTTAAAATAAAGAAAAATGAAAAGGGTGAAATATTAAGGTACAGGGCAAGATTGGTGGCAAAGGGTTTTACACAGAAATATGGGGTTGACTGTTCAGAAACGTATTCTCCAGTCATTCGTTTTAGTAATTTTAGGCTTTTGTTAGCGATGGCTGTTGAATTAAATCTAGATACAGTTCATTTAGATGTGGAGACTGCATTCCTGAATGGTGAGATTGATGAAACCATATATATGGCTCAACCTGAAGGTTTTGATGAACCAGACTTGGAAAATAAAGTCTGTCTGCTCAGGAAAGCTATATATAGTCTCAAACAGTCTTCGAGACTGTGGTATAAAAGGGCATACTAAATTTTGTTAAAGTTGAATTTTAAACAATGTGAAATTGAACCATGTATTTTTGTTAAAAATAGTGAGAATTCAATCCTTATTGTAGCACTCTATGTAGATGATTTTTTTGTTTTTTACAATAATCATGATGAGGTTAAAGTTTTGAAAAATAAATTAGATAAAAACTTTCATATTAAGGATTTGGGTCCAATTACACATTGTTTGGGTATGAAGATAGAGAGAAGTGGGTCAGAGTTTGAATTGAAATTAAGTCAAGAACAGTATATTGATAAAATACTTAAAGATTTGAAATGACTAATTGTAGCATTGTAAATACTCCTTTAGAACCGAATGTTAAGCTTTCTAATGAAGGAACTTTGTATGAATGTCCTTATCAAGAATTGATTGGTTCGATGATGTATTTAGCGGTTTGTTCAAGGCCTGACATAGCTTTCTTTGTCACTTATCTTAGCCAGTTTAATAAGATTCATACGAAAGAACATTGGTTAGCAGCCAAACGTGTTTTGTGATACCTAAAAGGTACAAGAACTGTAAGAATTAATTACAGAAAGTCAAATGTTAGTTTAAGTGGCTTTGTTGACTCAGATTGGGCCAATAACAGTTCAGATAGAAAGTCATTTTATGGATTTATTTTTTCGTTGGCTGGTGGTCCTATCTCATGGGAATGTCAAAAGCAAAAAACTTTGGCTTTAAGTTCAACTGAAGCTGAATATATTGGCATAACTGAGGCAGCAAAAGAATCGTTATACTTAACATATTTATGTAAAGAAATATTTAAAAACAATGTTAATTGTAACTTTTTGTTTGAAGGTTTTCCGATGGTTATATTTAATGATAATCAAAGTGCCATAAAGTTATCGGAAAATCAAGTATACCATAAGAGAACGAAACATATTCATGTCAAGTATCATTTTATTCGTGAAAAAATAGCTAACAATGATATTCAATTAAAATATATGTCGACGAATGAAATGGTGGCTGATATGTTGACCAAGTCGTTAAATTCAAAGAAATTGCAGTTAATCTGTCAGAATTTGAATTTAAAATAATGTTTATTTTGTTAAGGTCTATTATTTAGCTTATCTACTTTTCATGTTGAGGGAGAGTGTTAGAATATCCAACATAAAAAGTGGATGTTGTCCTATAGTTCTATATAAAGTGACATTGTTGACAGTGCAATGAGTAATGTCAAAAATAGGTCATAAACTACAGTAAGTCAAGTTTTGTATTGTTGTGTATGTAAGAAGGAATAAAGTATAATTGTTGATGGCCAGACGTTTATTGGTGCATATTTCCTAAAGTACATATTTCCTTGTCTCTTGATGTCTTCAAACTAGAAGGAAGACTTCACCTAACTTAAAATATAACACATTTAACAACAGTAAAGTTATAAAAATAAAGCTGTCTTGAATAATAAGCACTTTGATCAGGAACTTTGGGGAGGACCAAATTTTTTTGGCAGTCAAACGACAAAGTGACTAGGTCTTCTCTGTTTTCTTGAAGAAATTGGAAAAATGCTTTCGCTCGAAGTTTGTGGAGCCGTTTTTCAGTCATTATTTTAATTTTAGATTGCTCATTTTTCTCGCATTTAATGCGTTTAAATAGCTCTAAACATTTTGAGCAAAACTTCTGCTCCTGGACTTTTAAAGCTCAAATTATATTTTCTGTTAAATATATAGCGAAAATACGATCTCTTCACAGTCTCCGATGGAATTGTCTGAGCAGAAAACATTAAATACAATTTTGATTCCATATGAGTTCACATGGAAGATACATGCTTTTCGTCACTGAACGGCAGTAATGGGATTCAGTACATTTTAATTGGTTTATAAACTTTTGCACTCTTTCTAGCTTATCCCGATATTTCGCAGTTTTTCGATCACCACCTCTGCGTTCAATCGGTACTTGACCTGTTTCATTGAATCGTTTTATCACATAGAAAATCCTTTGTTTTGTTATCCCTAGCACGTTAAAAAAAGCTGCTTAGCACACTGGAACTTTCTCCTTGGATAAAAAATTACGGCAGACGATTCACAGTGCAGTATTTTAAAATAAAGGCATCTTGAGTCGCTTTATCTTGTTCTCCGGAGGCGTGTCAGCCGGGAGCTGACAGCCGTGCCGGACGCATCAAGGAATTTGGATATCGGTCAAAATACTTGGAAATTCCAAGTTTGGCCAAATCCAAATTTCTAATTGATTCGATGCAGGGAAATTCCACTTTCGCTACGTAAAACAAAGGATTTGTTTTACATAAAAGCAGGTAGATTTTCTCTCATCGATCAGTCGAGCTTGCCTCTTCTACTGTAGACCTAGTCGGTGCTATTATTGTACCTACTAAGTTATTGTTTTATTTCTGATTTCCTATATACCATTTTTATTTTAGCATTATTGTATATTCAGACCTTTTCAGGTTAGAATATTACATTGATCTATATTTGTTCATGTACTGATTGTTTGATTGTTTATTTTTCTTGTATTTTGTGTCTAAGTTGTTCTTCCGTAAGTTAAGAACACTTAGAAATATTTATCTTGCTTTTTCTATTTTATATTTTGATTTGTACTTTGTCTAAGTAGTTCTTTCCGGTAAGTCAAAGAACTCTTAGAAATATTTCTCTGAATATTTGACTTGTTATTTTAATTGTTTGCCTAAGCCGTTCTTTTCCGGTAAGTCAAAAGAACACTTAGAAATATTTTCATAATCATTGTTGCATTATTATTTCCGATATTTTATCTAAGATATTTTCTTCCTTAAGTTAAGAAAATACTTAATACATTTGTCTCTTTCACTTTCTATTTTATGCTAAGTTGTTTCTTCCGTAAGTCAAGAAACACTTAGCAATATTTCCACATCTTTTCTATATTTGATTTTTCTTATATTTCTATTATAAGTCGTTCTTCCGTAAGTCAAGAAACACTTATTTGTGCATTTATTTTACTATATTTGATTCTCTTGTTTATTTTCTGTTCTAAGTTGTTTCTTCCGTAAGTCAAGAAACACTTAGACATATTTCTATAATCTGTTTCATTTTTGCATTTCTCGTTTTATATTTTGAGTATTTTATTTTTCCACTCTCAGTCGTTTCTTCCGTAAGTCAAGAAACACTTAGAAATATTTCCATATTTTACTCTCACATTTACATATTTCATTTTTTCTATATTTCTGTCCTATTTCTATATAAGTTGTTTCTAGAAACATTTTTCTTTGCATTATATTTTTATACCATTTAGTTTACTTGTTTACTAAGTTATTCCTTCCGTAAGTCAAGGAATACTTAGATCATTTTTACCTATCTGTTTTCCATTTTTGCTCTGTTACTTTGTAACTGTTCCTTGGAACCGTTACCTATAACAGATATTTGTCACTGGAACTGTTATTTATAACAGCGGTGGTATTTAACCTTTCTACCAGCGACAAACCAAAGATGGTGAATACCCGATCCAATTCCGGGGATAGGAAGAAGCCCGAAGAGCCGGCGATGGGTCCTACAGGCCCAAATGCCCCCTCTCCGCAACAATCTTTGGTCTCATAGAATAAGCTATGAAATTTCTGTATAGCGTTCATTTTCACCAAGCAGCGCTTACATGTTTTTGAATTGTGTCCACATGTTAGATATTCTGGCATATTCTTCGCAGAATATCTACAACAAAAAATAATTATGAATGTAAGTACTGAAATGGGTTCAAATTTTAACAAAAACAAAAACAAAATATCAAAATTTTACCTTAGACGTTTTGCAACGTTTTTCTTCCATTTTCCAGGTTGTCTTATTCGCTTCCTTGCCTTTGTTGGTGTAACAGGAGGCGCATTAACTTCCGTGATTAAAAATTAATCCATTTTTTGTATATAAAAATAATTTCTTAGACACAAATATAGTTTAGGAAAAGTACAAAAAAACTAAAACAAATTATAATAGCACGATGTAACGGCAAATCTCACCATGTGTTGATCACATGCGTGCGCTACGTGGTTCTTATTGGCCGCAGCGAAGATTGCCGTGTTTGGTACGCACTCAGATTGACGCCTTTGATCCCAACATGAACTTTTTGGTTCTTACAAATAGTTTTATCTAGCAGATAATAAAAAAATGCAACAGATGACGTCCCTAACTCAAAACAAGTATTTGTTCTATAATAAATTCAAATTTTTTCTAAGTGAATAATTAAACTAATATCTAAGTAATTTTATTAAAATAATAAAAAAATCACCATTTTTATAGCAATAACGACATGACTTATCAACAACATTTAATTATATGTTGAAAACAACTTTTATAGTACATTTAAGTCCGTGCTCTTTTAATATAATTTAAAATATGAATTCACAAAAAAAATAAACAAAAGGAAATACTTACTATCTTTTTACTAGGAAGTGGATTTCCTATCTCACAAAGGACTGTCCTGTTACCTACGTCGTTACAAAGCCATCCAATTTTTTTGCTATAACCTTTGTAGAAGACTCCTGCGGGGTATGTAATTTCGAAAGTAGTTTCGAACGCGTCCTCTTCGAAATTGGAGACTATTACGTCGAATTCGATGGTTGTATTCGAGCCCAAGAGATATTTGTTAACATTGCTGTAAAGAAAAAAAATGTAGAATTAAATCAATAATTTTTATAAATGAAATACACTGAAATAGAGGAAAGTAATATAAGCATGGGGGACATGGTTTTCAAGAAAAGGGTTGAAGAGTTAAATAGGCCAAAGATAAATTGTATAAAATATTTGTTTAAAAATGCGGTTACTACAATAGGATCACTACTCTAGTCTTCGGTACCGTGAATCGGTATCACATAACAATATAAAAATATAATCATACAATTCATCATTGCTTAACCACAAGTTTTATGCTATAAAATTGTGCTCATTTTGATAGTTCATTTTCTCGTGAAGAGATTAACGGATTTCGCTATTTTTTTTTTATTGTTTTAGACTTTTTCTTTGGTATTGCCACTGAGGGTGGAGTTTACCAAAAGAGTTCAAGTTCAGTTGCGAACAGTTGTGAATATATTTTGTTATTTTAAAGCCTAGTCATCTATAAATAGAATGGTTATTAATGAAGCGTTTATTTTACAATTTGTGATTTATTCCAATTATGCATTTGAAATAACTGAATATGTTATAAAATGAAGCTTTAGTCTAATAGATAGATTACATGGTTATTATACTTACGATGTAACTTCTACATGCAAGTTAGGAATACAAACATCGTCTGGTCCGCAGTTCTTTTGGATCGTTATCGAATCGGACCGTGAAGGTGGATTATTCAAATCTAACACCGCTGTTAACCTGGATCGTGCATCTCTGTAACCGTCCCAAGAGGCCTCCTCCTGCATCGAAAACTTAACTTCTGCTTCTAAAGCTGTAAGCTTATCTTTAAACTCGTTTTTCATGATGATTTCTTCGCGTTTGCAATTTTCTTTGGCGTCTTTGTAAAGTAAGATGCTTTGATTGAATGTACTTGTTCCTAAATTTTTAAAGGCCATTCGAGGGGAGTTTACTTTTGTATCCAAGATGTACTGAACATCGAGATCTAGAAAACAAATTACCATTACACAATTGTACATACATTCAGGGTAGAAAGGAAAATTAGGAAAAAAAATTATCAAAAGCAAACTTATGTTCACCTAGTTTTGACTTATATTTGAGTCGTTTCATAGTAAATTATTTCACTTCATCAACATGTCTAGCTACTCTGAGATAGCGCGT
>NW_027313454.1:0-21551 GCF_040954645.1 Diabrotica undecimpunctata | reverse complement strand
ACGCGCTATCTCAGAGTGAGGCGGATTTTTAAGTGTTAATTTGTTTAGGAAAAATGTTCGTGATCAGTATATGCGTAAGACGTATAAAAATATATAACTAATCGTATTTTTAAGTTCACCTAATATCTATATTTCACGAGTTTGATCGCCGGAGGTTACTATGAGCGGTGGTTAGGAACTTCTTAATAACAAGAAGTTCAGTTTACTTCCTAATATAATCGCAGTTACAATCGCAATCGTGATCGTCTTGGCAAACTTGGTTCTAATTGCAATCAAGTATATACGCGCTATGTATTAACTTTATTGCAAAGCTCTATCCTTGTCAAAAATAGATTAACGGATTCCGATATTTTTTAAACTAGTGTCTCCCATCTCTCGACATAGACGAACTATGTACCTTAAATAAACCCTCGTGTCACAATGCGATTTAATATTCTAAGCTTTGCTATCACGAACAGAAGTCGAAAACTCCAAAACTCTCCTTTTGGTCGGAATTTATGCTCAAGAATGCTTAGTAGTTCCGGGCCGAGATCAAAACCCACGAGGAATACGAACCTCGAGTTGACAAAAGGCCGTTGTAGTTTTTATGGGTTTGTTGCCGGAGGAGATGGGGACAAAATTTAAATACGCCCATTATTGTCGCTTCGAGAGATATCGAGATGATGGCTGTTAGTTGACAATTAGAATGAAGGACTCGTGGTCTGAAATTGATCTAAGTAAAAATAGTCCAATTCTCCGTTGCTCAACTTTTCAGTTAGGGTTCGCGACTTTATTTTGGGCTATTTGACTTATTTATGTCCTCATGTCAAGTTTTTAGTGAAAACAATATACAAAAACAAACACACACACAAATTTTCAGAACGGTCTCAAGAAGGAAGAACTCATTTATTCTATAGATGTGTTCTATAGATATTTATTTAAATTATACTGCAATAGCTTGAAAGTTATTTCGGAAACTGTTACTGTCATTCAGTATTCATTTTAAAAAAATTCACGTAGGATAAAATTGTTGATAAATAAGCAATAACCCAATTTAAGTTTAGTTCTAAATATTAGTCAAGTTCTGAAATTGTTTTCTTCTGACATTTTTAAGTAACATATTATTTTACATGAGATTAAACCATGATTGATCGTAATGATGTTGTTGAAATGTTGAAAAGACGTTGTAGTTTAAAAGCAACCTTTCTAGACATGGTATGTACAGCAATATTTTAGTGATATTATCGTTCAAAGTTGATGTATCCAAATAGCTACATGACCAGGTACAGGGTTAAAAAAACAGGTAGTGTTTAAGATGTCAAACGATCTAGTTGACCAAAAATTAGTGATGAAAAAAAAATTGACATAATTTCAGAAATGGTACTAAACCTTCTTATACAGCCCAAGTTGCATCTATTTATGGAATCAGTCAAAAGACAGTAGACCGAGTGTTGGCTAAAAATAAATTTCATCCATGCAAATTAAAAATTGTGCACCAACTTTCAGATGATGACCCCGACCGAAGACTAGAATTCTGTGAAAATATGTCCAATAAAATTAACCAACAACAAAATTACATAAAAACAATTTGTTTTAATGACGAAAGTACTTTTTCTCCCAATGGAAATGTTAACACACACAATGTGATATATTGGAGTGACACCAATCCTCACATCTTTCGTTAAACACATGCTCAATTTCCAAGAAAAAAAAAATAAATGTTTAGGTAGGTAGTTTGGGAAGCCACATAGTTGGGCCTGTTTTTCTCAATACTAACTTACCGGTGAAGTGTATCTCTAGATGTTACAAAATGCAATTGAACCGTTAATACTTGAAATTAATACAGATGAATTCAGCAACTTGGAAATAACGTTAAAACAAGATGGTGCTCCTGCACACCATTATGGCGCGGTAAGACGTTACCTAGATGAAGAATATCGTGGTAGATAGATTTTACGACGAGGTACGATAGAATGGCCAGCTCTGTCACTGGACCTCACACAATTAGATTTTTTCTGCGGGGATACTTGAAATCTAAAGTTTACGCTACAGCATGTGACAATATTGACATTTTGAAACAACGAATTGTTAAATAATGTACATCGTTCAATTTCCCCCGACACATTTGAACGAGTACGTTAAGAGTTTAGAAATAGGATGCATAACTGTCAGGAAGTAGATGGAGCACATTTTGAACACTTATTATGGAAAAGCGTGTGGTGAAAGATTTTGAGAATTTCACGTATAAATTTATTAAACAAACACTATAAGCAACAAACTACTGTATAATAATAACTTAAATATAATTTAACAATATCTTCATCCAAGCGGGGGTGTCGTCATTCTCTGTTCATCTCGGCGTAAGCAACCCTCTGTCGATGGGGAGCGTTCGATTCGATTGCGTTAGATCGGGACGCCGTCGCACAATTAGTAGGGTTTTAACTACGATGTGCGCGAGCAGGTCGGTACTTAACATACTATACGAATTTATATTAACCTGTAGCTGTTTATCAAATGACGCTTTGTCTCAGTCAATTTTAATGTTGATTTACTTGGCTTCGATCTTGGCAAATAGTCATGTTTGGGATTGAAATTCTTTGGGTGATGTATCTCCGATTGATATCAAATTATGATTTGTGTGTGTGTTTATGTAGTTATTTGTAGATGGTGTGTGTCTGATCTTCTATTAAACCATTTATGTTGTGTTATTCTTCTTCCTAACTTCTTCTTTGAGTATTGGTAACCAGAGCCTGCTACATTCTGTTGATGGGTTTGCTAAACATTTTTCTCCATTAAGTAAGATGAGGGTTTTTTCTTTGATTTTTCTGGTTTTTTCCTTTATTAGTATTCATGCAACTTTTCGGTGTACCTACTTTGTGCTGATTGTCGTAGGCACCTAACACTTAGTTTAAGCTTACTGAAAATATGATATGTACGGGTGGAACTAAAGTAGTTTCAGTAGTACTTATTAGAAGTCAATTAAACAATACTTTTATTCTCCACAAAAAAGATTTTCGTGGCAAAATGCCCATATCTAACAAAATACATTTATGTATTAATTATTATTAATGAGTTAGTTGATAAAAATATAGAGTTTTTAAAAACTTATCAGGTATATCAATTTTTTCACTTATTTTTTCCTAACATTTATGTTTTTAACCCTAGAGCAGGCGCGTCGACTACCGTTTCATAACCGGGCCCCTGTGTATTTTGTACACAAAACACATTTTAGTTGATTTTACCAAATTTAGTGCATTTTAACAAAATGACAACCACGATTTACAAAAATAGTTTATTGTTACATAAAATAATAAACATAAAACATGTACCTACGGGTTACTTCACTCGATTTCTTCTGATTGCTGCCGTTCATTGTTCTTACATTTTACGCAGGTAATTGTGGTTTCTGAATGCATTTTACATACAAATATTCTACATAGCCCACATCTAACTGTTGTGCTGGATTTTTTTGAGCCTGGACATATTGCACAACGTCCACGTTTTCTAGAGCTTTGCACTTCTGTTCTAGTAGGTTCTTCACATGATTTATATTTCATTAGAGAACCTTGAATATCCTGAGGAAGATATCGCATTGTCGCTCTTTCTGAAAGATGTACTTTCATTAAACTTAAGCTTAAATTCTTTAGAAAAATTCGGCGACATATTTTGGGATTTGTTTTATTGGCACAAAACAACACCTGCGCGTTGATACCCGCCATATCCATTGGAGAAAAAAATATAATTAGTGGCCATCTTCTGGTTATTCTTTTTACAGAATATGATGCACAGATTTGGTCAATAGTATCCAAACCGCCTTTTGTGGCATTATAATCTAGAATAATTTCTGGTTTTTTAGTTTCGACGTCTACGGTGGCAGTGTCATGCATCGTGGATAAAAGTATGACCGACTTACTTTTTTTTGGAACAAATGAAACCAAAGTGACATTTTTCTGGAATCCATAAAGTGACGTTCCCACTTATTTTTGTTTTTGGGGTAAAAATTCAATAGGTATTTCCCTTTTGTTTTCTCTCAAAGTGCCAATTGTAGTTATTTTATTTTCCAAAAGTGACATAGCTAAAGGATAACTGGTATACCAATTATCGGTTGTCAAATTGCGATTTGAACCTTTTATATAATCAATAAGCCTATCTAAAATATCACTGGGAGAGTTTGATACTGCATAAGGCCCCTCAGGTTGCCGTCCACAATAAACCTCTAAATTTCCAACAAAGTAAGTTTGTGCATCGCCCAAAATAAACAGCTTGATACCGTATTTTGCTGGTTTATTTGGTAAATACTGGATGAAACTACAACGTCCTCTGAGTCCCTTTAGTTTTTCGTCTATTGTAACAAATTCACCAAAATTATAGGAATTTTTACAGTTACTAACAAATGCGTCCAATATTTTTCTAATTGGTGCAAGTTTGTCATTTATTTTCCGTTCATGTCTTGTGGTTTTGTCATCAAAGCGCATTTAACGTAACAAAAATAAAAATCTTTTGTAACTCATTACAGCTCTAAGAATTTCTATACCTGTTACATCAGATGTCCAAAGTTCAAGTGCGTTAGTATGGTTAGCCTTTTTAGTGCCTAGGAGGTAAAGCACTCCCAGTAACGCCATTATTTCACTTTTTGAAGTATGTTTCATATCTCGTTCTCTTTTATATTGAACAGACTCTTTTTTACTATCAATGTACAAATTAGTAAATTGTACGATGTTCTCTAATATATCAGAATCTATAATTTTTTCAAAAGCTGAAAGTTCTGAGGTTACTTTTTGAACAAATTCCCTTCGTTGGCTCAGTGAAGATGTTCGTTCTGTTGTAATGGAAACACCAAATAATAGTAGCAGAGTTTATTGTTGAGACGTACACTATGGGTGTAGACCCGGGATTACTTTGAGTAGAGACTGATGAAGTTGATCGTTGAAGACTATATGTTCGTTGAGTGAATATTGATTGAATGCTTCTCTAGTCAAGAGATATTAGTTTTATATAAATTCTATTTGGGTCAATATTTTTCGCGTACCTAGCGTGATATGTGTATTTAATTTATGTAAATTGTTTAACTTTGTCAGTACTTTTGACTGATGTCCAAATTATTATTTATAATTGACCAAATGTGTATGTAACCTAATTAACTACGTGTGTGTATTTAATAACAAATAGATTCATTCGGTCTACTGGGTGATAAAATTATACTGTCCAATTTCGGATATGAATTATGAAGATTTGATATTGGACATACTGCGGAATCGGGCAATCTGGCCCAAGTGTCAATACTCAAAGTTTACATATAAGTATTACATAACATAGTAAAATTCAAACATGATAAATTATAAATAGTTTAAGAATAATCAATAATCTTCCAACCGTACCCTAGCTATCAATGTCCGACTCTATCTCTAGATTAAAATTAGGGCAATTGGATGAAAATGTGGAAAGTGGGATGTCAACTTGGGAAGTCGACCGTACATTGTTGTGCCGATTACTAACTAATACAGGTACTTCCTGTTCGTTAGTCTGAGTTTGTGGATTCCCTGAACGACATAGTCGTGCAACAGGACGGTACTTCCATAACGTGAGTATCCCAATTATTGCCATTATAGTAATGATCCCGGTGGCCACAAAATAATGCCAATTAGATTCGTGAATCGATCGCCACTGCGTATGCGTCATTTCTTGTTCCAGACTCTCCTCCTCAAGTAAACCCATGACGTAGCTCTCCTCCTGGTATGTCAAGGTAGGTGTTTAGAGGCGTGTTAAACTTGCGGGGTGTCCTCGCCACCAGTTGGGCCACGGGAGTGATTGGCGACTTCAGGTAACTCGTCACTGCTCTGTCCACCCCACTGCTAGTGGGGAGTAATGTAATATTTTTCGTTTGGGCGATACATTTGGGTGAAAGCTTCAGGAATGTGACTCGTTCCAGTACTCTTTCGCTCCGATTTCCATCGCAAATAATGGATATGTGTATCGTGACTGGCGTGATAACTAGCCAGAGGTTGGGAGTACCCATCTTACTCCATTGAGCTGTCTGTATTGTCCTGGCTACCACTGGACATGTGCTATTCTTAGATCGCTCATAAATTTCTTCTAGTATGCAGTTTGGTTGGGTATCCATGTTTCTTATAGCCGTTGGTGAGCACGCTATCTGCGCCTTTGTCAACAGTAAGCACCTTTCTCTATCTTCCGTGGTCAATTCGAAGTAGTGCAGTGTGTTATAATCTACGACCAGTAGATTCCTTGGGGCGACAAATGTGCGCAACACCGACCCCTCAACGTTAAGTGGTATGGCCGTGACTTTGAGCATGCTGTACTTATTTTTCCCTGTCACTATGAAGTAGCCGATGACTGTTATATATCTGTCGTCATGACTGACTTCTGTTTCTATAATGGGTTGTCGTCGTATTTCGACCCCTTGAGGCAGTATCTGCCCTGCTTTCCCTATTAATTTGGTTATTTCACCCGGTTTCACTATATCAATGAAGTGTCCGTGGTTATAGTGAAGGTTTAATATTCCCTCGTAAAATTGAGTATATTCGTTTATGAAGTCCATAACTTGTAATGCTATCGTTTGTATTCGTAACGTGCTATATTCGGTTTCTAGTTTTTGTGAATTGTCTTCTACTTCGTTAAGTCCTTTAGATATTTCTTGTAGACCTGTGATTAGTGCTTTGTTAAACTTGTTCATTTGCTCGTTTATCCTGTTCTCTGTGTGATTGATTGATGTTATTGTTTCTAACATTATCTTCGCCTGGTGCTGTGATTCCTTTATTAGCTCCTTTTGGTTATTATCTAATGCTTCAATGTTACTGTAGGCTTCGTCATTGACTCCAAATACTGAGGTTAATATTGTTCCTAATATTCCTCTTCTTTCCCTTCCTTTTATTTCTACTGTCAATCCCTCGCTTACTGACTCCGCCTTTCTTTGTCCTTCCTCTAACTTCTCTATTATATCCTTACAATTCACGATTTTTATCTCATGACACAGTTCTCGTACGCCTTGTATCATATTTCCTATTAGTTGGTGCTCTGTTCGAATTCTTCCTTTTTCGAGTAACACCTTTATTCGGCTCGAAGGACCATGAACAAATTCCCTTCGTTGGCTCAGTGAAGATGTTCGTTCTGTTGTAATGGAAACACCAAATAATAGTAGCAGAGTTTATTGTTGAGACGTACACTATGGGTGTAGACCCGGGATTACTTTGAGTAGAGACTGATGAAGTTGATCGTTGAAGACTATATGTTCGTTGAGTGAATATTGATTGAATGCTTCTCTAGTCAAGAGATATTAGTTTTATATAAATTCTATTTGGGTCAATATTTTTCGCGTACCTAGCGTGATATGTGTATTTAATTTATGTAAATTGTTTAACTTTGTCAGTACTTTTGACTGATGTCCAAATTATTATTTATAATTGACCAAATGTGTATGTAACCTAATTAACTACGTGTGTGTATTTAATAACAAATAGATTCATTCGGTCTACTGGGTGATAAAATTATACTGTCCAATTTCGGATATGAATTATGAAGATTTGATATTGGACACTTTTGAAGCCACTGCCTTTGGTCCTGGAAGTATTGTGATAATATTTTTCTTTTTAATTTTTAATTGCGACGACAGCGTAGTCTTACGCCATGCAGTTTTTTTATCTTTACCTTGAAAATATTTGAAAGCAGTCGTACTTACTGCAGTATTAACTCTGAGATAGCGCGTTCTGTCGTGGTCATTCTGTTCTTGTTCAGATTCAGAATTGTGGTCATCATGGTGTATTATTTCTTCATCTATCTCAGATTTATCGGAATATTCTATTTCACTAGTATCTGTTTCTGGGTCTTCCAACTGGGACGAATAGACGCGAGATATCGCCAGATTGACGACACTTCTATTTTTAGACGACTTTTTCTATTGGACGTGTACAAAATACACGGGCGCGCCCGCTCGAGGGTTAATATTGCTTTTATCGCTGGCCTCATAGGTTAACCTGTTACTTTTGACCAATTTAATTAAAAATTTGTCTTTATCCCTTTTTTAAATTAATTGATCCATTGCGTCAGGTTAAAACGCGTATAACCCGTACGTTTCAATGCTCTAAATAACTAAAATTTCTGCGTCCAACATTTGAAGTTGCGTACAGCAGTTTCACGCAGCGGACGGCTTACAATAGAGACCGCATCTATTATTAAATTTTACTAAGCATACAGATGCAACGTATGACGTAAGGTTGTAAGCGGCGTACGGCGTTTATTAGAGACCACCACCTGTGAAGCTGTGTACAGTAGTAGGACGCTGCGTTTAGCGGACAATAAGAGTTTTTACACATAAAAATATTTGTACTTTTATATAGCCTACAATTCCTTCTCCAGTTTTCAGTATTGCGTTCAATCATGTGGCCCATAATTGGTTGCCACCGTCACCACAGAAATATCGTTCCAACGTACAACACTTATTTTATTAGTTTGATCATAGCGACAATCCGTAGTACCACGATCGTTTTTCCCAATGGATTTTGTTTTCTCTAACGGACTTTAGCAGCCTGTCTTCGCGTATTGTTCCAGTGGCAAAGTATCCTTACCGTTTTAAATATACTTGTAGCTAGTAAAGAAATTATCAAAATAAATCTTGTGTGCAAACTTGTCTTCCACAATATTAAAATATTGATAACAACTCATTCACTCGTACTAAACTCTTTTAAAATATTCTAGTTGGATTTTCCAGCATAATATCTATTGCTAGATGCAAGGCATATCTATTGATAGATGCAAGGTACCACATTTTGCATCCGAAACGAACAGGATTTCCTTTTATAAACATTTTTGCCCAATGGTGGCCAAATTATAGGACCATTTGTTCATCTATTGATTGTTTAAGTATTGCCTGACAACGCCATATTTTAAAAAACTTTTGTTCAACAACTAACATTGGACGAACTTTTGCAAATTTGTCTTATTTATCTAGCTGGTCGTTATCTGCAAGATGTATTTTCTGCTTTATTTCAAAATGCTCGAAATCTATTTCGAGACATTGAATTCTTTACAAGCTGAACTCCCTTATCCTTATCCAAAGACCAGTAAAGTTTTACACGTGTAAGAGTGTGATATCTGCTCAAAATCAACAATCCCAAAAATATTTCTAAATCATTTCGATCAAAGTCAAAGTGTGACGGTTTTGATCTCTTAAGTAATTTTTGGAATTTGAAATAATAGATAACATCATATCTTCATTAAACTTTTCCATTAAATAGTCCACTACCCACTTTTCATGCAATTCCCCAACTATATATTTTTTATGCGATTTGTTTCATTCAAATTAGCATTATTTCCATAGTCAAGGGGTCTTTTACATTACGTTAGGTTCGTTGTCTATTCGAGCTATTTTTTTTTTATTTTGATGTATGCAGATGAGACTAATTTACTTTTTTCTCTTCTAACTCGTATTTTTTATTTATATTTGTTATTTCAAATGTTCCAGGCACATCTTTCGGCAAACCATTTATATTACTCATATCATCCTCATTTATATACTGATCATCAGTTAGGTTATTATCTTCTGGAGGTACTAAAGAAACATCTCTTCTACATCCAGGTATTAACAATAGGTTCGAGCTCTTTCGTAGTCACACACGACCTTTTAGAACCATCTTTATACTTTTTATCACCTTAAAAACATTGACCAACTTATAATCTATTTCTAATAAGTGTAGAGTAATAAAATCTCATGAAGTATTCAAAAGCGCTACAGGGTAATCCGTCAATAAATTCCGTCCGCATTGCAAAATTCTGTCGTTTCATAAAGACCAGGTAGGTATCACCCTGTTTTAAGGGATTAGTCCATTGTTATCGACAGATAAACACTGAGCCAGAGGCGCGCTAGTGGGTTAATTGACAAAAGAATATGCATTCTTAAAAATCATATTAAAGGAAATAAAAATGTAATACAGCAGAACAGTGTTATTAAAAAAATATAAAATGTAACAATAAAATATATACGAACCGAAATCGGGAAATACTCACAAACACACACGAATGAACTTTACATATTGAAACACTTGTGGGGAGTTTAAATCAATTTATTCACAAAAACTACAAAAACTTTACTGGATACGTTATTACAATTCTACATCACTATAGTCTTCATCCGAAGAACTGTCATCATCCCCTGGTGTTATAATTATAGGGTCAACCACCTGATCGACCAAGTTGTCCAGTTCCCACATTTTATCTTCCTCTTTTAAAACATGCTGGATTGCTTTTTGCCAGTTTTCTGATGTGATTTCCATAATGGCTTGATCAAACAATACCTTGACATCTTTCATTTTAAATGTGGTATTGTGGTATTGTGCCTTGCAACATATCCTTTAACTTGTGCCCATATAAGTTCTATGGGATTTAATTCGCAATGATATGGCGGTAGGCGTAGCACAGTTACTTTATACTTTTCTGCTACATCTTCTACGGCATATTTTATGAAGCGAGATTTATGTTGTTTTACTACGGCTAGTAGTTCCTTCTTTATTGAATTCGTCTCAAACTGAATACCTTTATTTGACAGCCAGTTAATAATTTCTTGCTTTCTCCAAGCTGAAGTTGGTACCTTCTCTATGCGCCTTGAATGGTAGCTTGCATTATCCATAACCACGACCGAATCAGCTGGAAGAAATTTTAACATTTCCCCGAAGTAGTCTTCGAAGACATCCGAATTCATGTCCTCATGATAATCTCCAGTCCGACACGACTCAAAGCTTAACAAACCTTCTTTTAAAAATCCTTCTTCGCTTCCAATGTGAGCAATTATAAGCCTCTTCCCTTTTCCCGAAGGCACTTTAATACCCGTCGAAAGGCCTTCTATGAAAGCTTGGCGAGCACTTGTTACATTTTTATCTTGCCACATTTTTTGGACTATATAACCTTCGTTTATCCACGTCTCATCAAGATAAAAAAATTTCTTGTGCTCTCTGCGGTACTGTTTTATAGTTCACAAATATTTTCGTCTCCAGCAAATGATTTCATCACTTTCCAGTAATAGTGCCTTTCGATTGTGCTTTTCCCAGGAAAAATTCATACTTTTTAAAGTTTTCCATAAAAGTTTTCTGGATATCAAAGGAATATCGTTATCTTGGCTTATCTCCATTAGTATTTTGTCAAGGGTGGGTATTTCCTTTTTAAAATAAAACGAATGAACTTTTCTTCGAATGTCACGTTTGGTGTCTTCACCTAAGATTTTTATTGGTCTTTCTGATTTTCTCTTGCATGGACTTAACTGGCCTGATATCTTTCTTTCTCGCAATAATTTAAAAATCGTGGACTGTCCAATTCCAGTCATTCGGGCACATCGCTCAACACTTTCTTGCACAGACAAACTAGGGTGATCGTGTTTTATGCAATCATATACATTTAAAATTATAACTTTTTCACTAACAGATAGCGGAGAATTGTTTACACCTCTTTTCTTTGGAGTAAATGTCGCCATTTTATAACTTTTTCACTATTTCTATATCACAATATTACTGTACGTTTAATTGGTGTAGTAACAATACTCTGAGATAGCGCGTAATGTCGAATGATAAAAATAAAATAAAAGAGGGATTATAATGAAAGTGTAAGTAAAACCTCATTACGCGTTATTAGTCTTCATGTTGATTTATTTTAGTTCTTAGTAATATTAGGAGGTGCGTCATACCCTTATCAGTTTCTTCTAATGCTTTTATTCGTTCAGTAAGGAAGTGAATTTGTTTTTATAAAAAAAAATGTAATTAGCTTTAATGACCATATAATGGAATACGAGTTTGAAGAATAAGTTAATCGAAAAATTAAATAAAATTGGTTATCACAAAATATCCAAAATATGATATTTTGAGGTACATCAATTTTTGACGACGAAGTTGACATCTGTCCATTTGCCTACGCCCATGACGACACCGAAATTCAGGCAAATTTTATGACACTTCATGATTTATTACTCTACACTCATTTGAAACCAATTATAGTAGTATTCACATTAATATTGAAAAATAAAATGGTACTCGTACTCACCGTGATAGAAATTTTTATGTTATCTATTATTACTGAACACTTACAGATACCGTATAACTACATAATTCACTTCAAATACAAAAAAATACCTTTATTCAGGAAAAGTCTGTGTTTATATACAGTCCTTACCAAATAAATATAACGACTGAATAACCGAGCGTACGCAAGACAAAATAACAAACACCATGTGTCTATCCGAGTCAGGTTTACACAAGAAATTAGTAAATTCTATGTATTATAAGTACTAATTATCCGATAGTTGCGTTAACCCAACGCTATATTCAAAGTCCTGAAACGATATTATTTTCTAAAAACAAATAAATTCTACGTTTAGAATATTACTTTATGTCCTAAGAGATAAATATATCTTAGTGAATGATAAAATAATAATACCTTAATATTTGAAAGCATTTTTTTAGAATGTAATTCGCTTGTAATAATTTCTCTAGTTATTCTGCTACTTTGAATAATATTTCGAATTATATTTTTTTGCGTGGGAAATGTTTTTCTGAATTTTTAAATCATTCTTAACACAATACTATTCTCAATTTATAAAAAAAATGCATTTAATATGTTGCTTTAACGCAACTATGGGCCTAAATGAGTTAAGACACAGGTTTTTGTAATTATTTGATAATGAATCTAACAAAAATGTTTGTTTTTAATTTCGTCGACAAATAGTTCAAATTCGATGTGTTCTATGGGAACACCATAGGTCTTCGCACATCGATACAAGTCTGCAGGCTGGCAAAATAAGTTATTACCGAAGCGACAATAAACGCGTTGCATAAAATCACTAATTTAATTCAACATAGTTATAAAATGCTTCTCGTGACTCTGAGATAGCGCGCCGGGCGACAGAACAGGCATTAAGCGGCTCCGACGTTGATGCATAAAAGGGCACATACAAGACAATTTTTTGAGAGAAATGCGTGCATAAAACGGCCTTAGTGGTCTTGAGCTTTCTTCCACATAAAAATTATTGTATTTGCAAGGTATTTTATAAAATGCTGTTCTTTGAGCTCTCCGGTCTGTTGTTTGTTTCGTTTTAGATAGAATTGATCTTAGTGTGTTGATTGTTATGATGGTTTTCTTGATGTGTGTGTGTGTGTGTGACAAGATGGCTTGGAAAAAGGTCCGTTAGTCACCTACTTTTATTTATTATTATTTACCATGATATTTTAGTTTTGTCATATCTACCACTATTTTTTTTAACCCTTTGTGGGCCAGTGGTCCCATAGTGGAACCATAATTTCAAGAATTTTTATCCTACTGTCCCGGTAAGCGCCGGCCGGAACCACAGACAAATTCTTTAATCCCCTCTCTTACACTATCGGCCATGCATACGATCAGGTTTTGGAGCGCTTTAGTGTGTTCTAGTAGGTGATTGATGTGACACGTTTTTCGCTATTTTGCGCGCCAACTACTAAAATTTCTACTGAACGTAAACAAATTGATAATGGCAGGTAAGAACAGCTAAATTAGGTAATTTTGATGGTTGTTAAAGAGATCGTATACAATTTATTCTGATATTTTTGTATATTTTATATTTTCAAGTCATCTAAAAGGTGTGGTTCCGTATGGACCCACAAGTACTTTTTATTATTTTTTCTTGTTGTTTTTATACGGGGTAATATATTGATACGGGATTTGAAAGACTTTACAGTTCCTGAACATTTTTTCATTTTTATTACAGAAAGAAAACAATGGACAATAAATAATTTAGAAGCTATGGGTAATGATGGTGTATTTGCTTTGATTGAGGAAATACCATCTGACGGAGAGTCAGAAGCGTCAGATATTGATTCTGATGTTGAGTATCTTGGAAATAGTGAACCAGATAACGGCATCCCGGGCACTCAACATTCATTGGAAGAAATGAATCAAATGGTTGACGAAGGTGAACATGAAAAAGAAAATAACGAAAGTGTTTTCAGTGATTCGGATGATTGTACGCCGCTATCTGTTTTTGGGAAAAGGAAAAGAAAGCTTACAAAACAAAAACAAACTGCAAGGAAAAAAAAATAATGTACATGCAAAGAAAAATGAGATTGTCAAATGGTCAGAAAATATTCAAACTTATTACAAGACACCTTCATCTTTTGTTGAAGAAGTGGGTCCTGACATACCAGATTTACTTGAAGATCCGTTGGAGTTGTTCATGTTGTTATTTTCAGAGGAGCTGTTAGATATATTAGTGTTTCAAACAAATCTCTATGCAACCCAAATGATTCAGGGAAATGCTAACAAATTTACTCCCACTAATCGCGAAGAAATGAAGTGTTTCCTGGAGATAAACATTCTGATGGGAATAAAGCATTTACCAAGCTACAAGGATTACTGGTCTTCGAGGACAGATCTACGTGATGATTTTATTGCATCTTATATGTCTCGCAATCGATTCAGTTGGTTACTGGGACATATTCATTTAAATGATAACAGTCTTGAACCGAAAAAAGGTGAAGTTGGCTACGATAAATTGTATAAAGTGCGACCAATGCTCGATAGGTTATCTGACAATTTCATTCGATATTATAAGCCAAGTGAATGCCAGTCAGTAGATGAGTCAATGATTAGATTCAAAGGTAGAAGCATTTTACGCCAGTATATGCCCAAGAAGCCTGTAAAACGGGGCTACAAAGTTTGGATTCGTGCTAATGAATCTGGTTTTGTTTCAGAATTTCAAATCTACACTGGTAAAGTTAACAACTTACCTGAAAAAGGCTTAGGTGCACGAGTTGTAAAAGACCTCACAAGCAGTCTTGCTGGAAAATGCCATAAAATATTTATGGACAATTATTTTACTTCGTATGATCTTTTGGAACAACTTAGGTCCAAGTATATATATGGATGTGGAACAGTAAAAGCTAATACTAAATATTTGTCAGAATGTAATTTTCTAGAGGACAAAACCATGGAAAGGGGAGACACTCAATGGAAGATAAGTGATGTTGGTGTACTTGCTGTGAAATGGATGGATAACAGAGTAACATTTTATGAGTAATTTTCATGATCCTACTGATGTTAAACTTATTTCAAGGAAACAAAAGGGTGGCTCCAAAGAAAATGTTACTTGCCAAAATTTGGTCAAAGATTACAACGAGCATATGGGTTATGTGGACAAGTCAGATATGCTCAAATCTTGTTACGAAATTAACCGCAAATCCAAGAAATGGTGGCCTAGAATATTCTGGCATTTTGTTGACATAACGGTTGTTAATGCCTTCATTATTTTTAAAGAACGATCTGGTGGTGCATCAACACTTTCTCTAAAAGAATTTCGGTTAGCAGTTTCTGCAGGACTTATGGGTACTCCTTCGCTTACTCAGAAAGGAAGAAAATCGTCCGGTTCTGAGGTAAATAAATTTAAAATCTGCGTTCCTATTGAAATACGCACCAACAAGTCGGAGCATATGCCAATACATGGAACCAAAGTAAGATGTGCTCGATGCAGCACAAGAAACCAACCTCATCGAACGAGGTGGCATTGCACTGTATGTAAGGTGGGACCATGTTTATCTGAAAAAATCAATTGTTTTTTAGAATATCATAAAAAATAAAGTGAACTTACCTCCTTTATGAATATTTATTATCATTTTATAAAAATTGAGATAGTACTAATCAGTACCAGTGGTTCCACCATGCAACCACCTCCAAACTAAACCACCCCTTATATAAAAAAAATTTAATTGACACTTGACGTTATCTTTTGTATCACTGTATCCCTAACTTGTAATAACTTTGCAGTTTTTTGTTTAATACTTAATTCGGTCCGCAAAGGGTTAAATGACAATATTTGTTTTATTCATTAATCAGTAGGTTGATTGCGGGGTGCAAATACGCCTGGGGTGATTGCGTGGTGGATTGAGTAGCTCTGCGGTTACTACAGCCGTCTAAAGCCCGGATAAAATGTGGCAGGTGATTGGCAAGGTTCGCAACCTACCAATCGTAAAAACAAATACTGCTCGAAGAAACAATGTACAGCCTCGAAACCGGATTTACTTAGAATAGTAAAGACGCAAGAGACAATTCCTTAATAGGAACACGATCAGTAGGAAGACCACGAAAATGTGAGAACGACAACTTACCTGAGGCACACAGAAAAACAGACAGTCATGTCTATATAAAAAGAAGAAGAAAAAGAATCAGTAGGTTAGTTATTGTCATCTCATGGAAAATAAGTAAAAATGCTTTATAATAATTGGAAAACACACTTGTTCTCGTTGTAAATGTATTTATTTCGTATCCTTTTAATTTTTTTGAAAAACGGTTTACATATGGCACTGTGGTCACTTTTAAATCCCTTCTTGTAAGCAGTTTTGGGTTGTTTCTGGTATTATGTGGTTTTATTCTTTTATTCTGTGAAACCTATTTCAATTGTACTTAAAGCCGGCTAGTTTTTAGTGTAATAGTTGTTATCGGGAGATCTATCTAGCTATCTATACAGCCCTTGCTGTCCAGTTTTGGACATAGGCCTCCTCTTACTTCTTACATCGGTAGATCATTTTACCACTGGTCTATGCCCTCTTTCTTTTTATGGGTATCTTCCCCTTTCTGATTTTGGCGACCATCATATTCTCACTGTATTGATTGCTGTACAATCCAATCTGTTGTTGATATCTTAAACGAAGCTTTTAGATTTTAAAGCCAGGAAAGTGTTTTTTTTTTCTGGTCACGCTTAGCCAATAACTTTTTCTACAACAACTAAAATAGTTCGTATCACTGATTGTTTCTCATAAGACGACCCATACATTGTTGTGACCCATTCCTTTTTGAACTTTCGTGTTTGTCAACAAAATACCGTAAAGTTATTGGTAAAGAAAATCCACAAGGAAAATAATTCCTGCAGCTGGCTGTATACCACGTATCACAAAAAGAGGTTAATCTTTGTATGTGGGTATATTTTATAAAAACCCTTAAAAGGGCTACATTAAAAACAGGAAAAGGGCTACATTAAAAACACGAACATTTTCGGAACAACAGTTCCATCATCAGGTTAAAATACAGGTTACCATGCCTGAGCCACCAAAATATTTGGGTAAAAACCCTTTAAAATATATTATGTTACCAAAGATAGTACATGATGTTGATAATATTATTTGATGTTTATTATTTTAATTAAATTTTTAAATTTAAAATTGAATTTGATTAAACATCAAATAATATTATCAACATCATGTACTATCTTTGGTAACATAATACATTTTAAAGGGTTTTTACCCAAATATTTTGGTGGCTCAGGCATGGTAACCTGTATTTTAACCTGATGATGGAACTGTTGTTCCGAAAACGTTCGTGTTTTTAATGTAGCCCTTTTAAGGGTTTTTATAAAATATACCCATATACAAAGATTAACCTCTTTTTTTTTTATTGATAAAGCACAAACTCGTCTTAATTTGTTTTACTTTGATTCTGATGTGACTTTTTTTTTATCTTAATTAGCTACAAACGAATATTTAATATGATTTTTGTCGTTTGTCACACACATTGGCTTTTTGTATTTAATTTTCAAAGCATACCCGATGAAGATATTCTAGTTTTTAACTATTTATGTTTTTAATTATAAAACAAAATTATTAACTTACTGACTACAATGTCAACTTAAAACAATTACACTCTATGTTTTGTTTGCATTTGTTTATTTGGTTATTCGCAAAGTTACCATTATCATGCTTTTATTAAAAAAATAATGTGAAGTTTAAAAACTGGTGTATGAAAATTCGACGCATTGATTTGTTTAAAAGAAGTTTCTTAGAATTATTCTTTCATCGATAAGGAGTTTTTATTATAACCTGGTTTTTAAAGGTTTTTATTTGGCTAACAGAGTGTAACAAAATTTGTTCCTTTCTTTGTACTTGATTGTTTTTAAACGAAAGCACTTTTTAAATCATGGCAAGTGTTTTCAGAACAGTTTTGTATTTTTTTTATTGTAGAAGAATTTTAACGCTTTTTTTTCCACTCCATAATCCGTTCTGTTGCACTTACCAGTCTACTACTAGTACTCGCAAGACACGTTCTGCCTTGCCAATTGCCAATGCCCAATTTCGTAACCATACTTTTTGTAGGGTTTATAGGCCTTTGTCTCAAAATATTTATTCCTGACATTTTGTTTACAGCTTTAGTTGATTTTATTAAAGCGATGCGCCAGCGAATGTAGTAGCTTCCTGTCGCTCCCTGGTGGCTTTATTTTGTTATATGATCTAATTATAAACAAATGCTTTGCCGAAATCTGAAGTTGTAGAAACAACTCAAGGAACAAGCAATACCGAACCAATGAATATAAATACTAAAAACAATGTACCATTACAAGAACTGACCTGGAAAGCCTACACTAATTTTTTCTTATGTCTTAATTTTATACTTAGCTAGTGAGTGCCTATTATTTAATATTCTGCTCAAAATATTTTCTAAAAGTGGTTTGAACAATTTTCTCACATTCCTAACTCAATATTTATATAAGAATCTTACTAAATAAAAAAAGCTCTAAAGAGATTAAATCCTGAAAGCCTTAATCGTGATTAAAGAAATATCGAAATACATATATGCCCGGACGTGATAGAAGATGGGCAATAATTGGATGGTCAACGCCGATACGGACCTAGTGATTTCCGGTAAAATCATTTACCGATATTCATCGGTATTTACTGATCAAGGGTTTCAGTCGAATTAGTTGGTGGGTGGTAGAGCACAATTGTGTGCTTGAGAAATTTTCTGCACAGGTGGATAAACCAAATAAATGGTCAACGGCGTAAGAATATAGAAGAAAAGACAATGAGAAGCTACTGTAATAAATATCGCCGTGATTTTTCTGGAAACTTATTATCACATCTAGCCCCTATCTACAAACTGTTACTAATCATTAAAATTAGAATACTTCAATTCAAGAGAAGGGGAAAACAACTACCACGAAGCCTCTTGGTCCGTAAATATGCGAAAAACTCTAAAAACTCTAAAGAGAGAAAATCTAATTTAGGAGCATACGTGAGATCCGTTTACAAATATAAAACTTGAAAATAAAAGCAATGAAATGAATGTAGACGATTAAAGTAATAAAATTTTACTCTATGTTGAATTAGCAGCCCAGAAAGCATTAAATCGAGGTAGAATGTTATAAAAATTGTAAAAACTAGAAAAACTGTTGGCGTGCATGAAACACCAGCTAAGTTTTTAAAACTGGTAGACGAATAGGCCACTCACTTGAGATTTTCTTAAGAGAACACTTTATAGCAGAATCAGATACAAATGTGAAGACAATCTTGAACAAACTTAGTTTAGATGTAGAAATGCACTTGATAGAAGAGAAGCACTATTTGCGCGAAGCGTGTGGTTTCGTAAGTGCCGTGGACAGAATATGTTTTATTTGCTTTCTGGATTTTAAATAAGCGTTTGATACAGGATAATAATTTATATATATGTAAAACTAATGCTAATTATTTACTTTTTTTTAAATTATTTAAAACTTTATATATTGAGTCAAATCGCTAACGGAAAAATTTAAAATAGTATAGCTAATGAAATATGTACGGAATAGAATAGAATAAAATTTATTTAGTCAATATACAAAAATAGTTTTGTTTTTGATAAGTCAAAGAAATAGTAACATTTTTTATATACGATAGTGGATTGATATAAAACTAGCCTTTGATAGAAAAAACAAGTTTTTTGGAATTAAATCGATTTATTTCTCAATATAGTCGATAACTTTTAGCTCGATACACTTAGTAAGACGACGTTTTAATTTTTTATCCCATCCGAATAGTACTTTTGCTCGAGCTCTTCAAAATAGGCCGAAGTTTCAGAGACGACTTCATCATTTGCTGCGAAACTGTGTCCTTCGAGCCATTTTTTTAGGTTTGGAAACAGGAAAAATCGCTGGCAGCAAGATCTGGGAAATACGGTGGGTGTTTAACCAATTCATAGAACAATTCGTGTAATTTTGCCATGGCGACGGCCGATTGGTGAGCCGGTGCATTGTCTTGGTGAAAGAGCAATTTTTTGCGTTCCAAACCGGGGCATTTTCGACGCAATTCGGCATCGAATCGATCCAATAATGCTGCGTAGTATTCACCATTGATTGTTTTTTCCTTTTTCCAAGAAGTCGATGTGGATGATGCACTTTTCATCCCAGAAAATGTGCACTCTTTGCCTTCTTCGGCGGCCCTTCGCCGCGTTTGTGCCACTGCTTCGACTGTTCTTTGGTGTCCGGTGTATAATAATGCACCCAGGTTTTATCAACGGTGATAAATCGGCAACAAAATCCTTCGGATTGCGCCGTATTATCGCCAAAAGCGTCTCCGAAGTAGTCCATGTTTTTGCATTTGATTGATTGTCCAAATTGATTGATTGTTGAATCATTGTTTTCATGTCAAAATTATGGTGAATGATGTTGTGTACGCGTTCGTAGAAAAATGTTTCGGACCTCTATTACCTCGCGTAGCTTAATTCGACGATCTGTCATAATCATGTCATGTACTTTGTTGATCATTTCCGGCGTGGTGACTTCATTTGGCCTCCCGGGATTCTCATCATCAAAAACACTCATACGACCACGAACAAATTCAGCTTTCCAAAATTTTACTATTGCTAACGAAGGTGCAACCCCACCATAAACTTCGTCCAGGTCGGCTTTGATTTACACATTCGTTTTACCCTTTTTGTGGAGGAACTTAATCACCGAACGATACTCGACTTTTTCCATTTCTCCGAAAACACAAAATTTGTTTGTTTTTGACGGCTGTAAAAACCAAACTAATTGTTTTTAAAACTTAAAATTTTGACAGACGTCATGTCATGAATGGCAAATGTCAACAAAGAAACCAATTCGGGATCAAGTAGCGCTATCTATTAAAGGCTACTTTAATATCAATCTATCCTCGTACATACCTATACATTTTTTGCGAATTTAAGCATTACAAACAGATATTTATAATTAACAATGTAAGAAACGACAAACACACTAAATAAAAATATAAAAAACATGAAATATAGTCATAATAGGCAAATACTCTTGACTAAACTAGTACTATTGTGTAAAAGTTGTACTTGTTTTGACGTGACAACGTCTTAAATTAGGTTGTGGCTCGGAGTCACTCATGAAAAAGTGTAACGCCCGCTCACGTCTGTTACGATGAGTCACCGAACGAGAGAGAGGCCCGCCGGACCGGCGAATGCCTTGCGTCTCTCTCCCACTCAAACATGATCGGTCCGCTGCGCGCGCAGCACTAGAGAATTAGGCGCGTTGAATCGGTGCGTGCTTGAGTCTCTGTCTTTCTCGAGCGTTCTTGGCGTTGGAAAACCGAGAAAGCGTCATAATACAAGTTCACACGTGTGGTTAAAGTATCGTCAGCTGTGTCTGTAGTGAAAATGTGGAGTGCTTAGATTCGTCATTTACAACAACTACAACAATAAAGGTAAATAATTGTACACTAATATTTCATTATCGTAAACTATGATTGATTGATTAATTGTTAGATTGACACAAAAGTTGAGAAACTGAGTTTATAGCGGCAATTCCTTGTTCCACTCTGAGATAGCGC
>NW_027313453.1:0-21554 GCF_040954645.1 Diabrotica undecimpunctata | reverse complement strand
ACGCGCTATCTCAGAGTTTCACAAAAATAAGAGAAACAATAATATTATACCTTTAAAATCAGACTAACAGTTTTAAAAATGATGCATGCGTAAAAATGAAATGCACAAAAAATAATAAAAATGTACATTAAGCTAAACAATTAAATTATAAACACAATAAGTTTCTTTGTATATCTAAAATGGAGTTTATTTAGCAGCTACATGGTAGATCAATTTGAAATTTAAAAAATTATAGAAAATTACAGCCTGGCAAAATTGACTATTTGAGATTTGGTTGCACACTGGTTTTGACGTTCGGTAAACCGGAATTTTCTGAATTTTATTTTGGTAACGTTTTGCCAAGTAAAATACCTACAAGTAGTATATATTCGTTTCTTGTCTCGCTTACGAGTTCCACGGTCTCCGTTCTCTTTGTCCGTATCTCAATATCTCTTTATTTTTATCCGCTTTCTTTAAGGTGCACTTTTCGGATGCATATGTGGCTATGAGAAAAATGAGTGCCCCTACCAGCCTTAGTTTTGTGTGTATTATCATGCTAGAATTTTTCCAAATTGTTACCAGTTTCATCATAGCTGTTCTAGCAATAGTCAACCTTCTACGTATCTTTCTGTCACACCCTCCGTCATTTGTTATAAGGGATCCCAGGTATATGAAACTATTTACTACTTCAAAGCCCCAAATTTCTTTAATTTGTTGAAGATTATTCCGAACTCTGTCTACTATCATGATTTTTGTCTTACTCCTATTTAGCTTTAGTCCATATGTTTTGCTTTTCTCCTCCAGACATCTCATTATGTCTTCCATTTCTTCTTGATTTGCTGGGATTATTAAAGTGTCATCAGCATATCTCAAGTTACTGATTTTTTGACCTCCTACTGATATTCCGTCCTTCCATCCATCTAGTACCTTTCAGATAATGTGTTTGCTGTAGATATTAAACAGAGTTGGCGAGACTATGCATCCCTGTCTGACACCTGCCTCTGTTATGAAATGATCGGAATCGGGAATATCCGCCCGTGAGTATCTGTCATTAAGCCTAAGTAGAAATCATTTCGTTATAGCCTTAATGTCCACGGGTGCTTATTTGGTAAAACCTTATTCACACCTATCCTACATATCTGTAAAACATTCCCTATCAGCCAGTGGGATGCGCCGTGTAGGGGTTAAGGACTCTCCCGCCCGTCCGTATTCCGCGAAGTACAGAAGAGTCCCTACTTAATTCAGAACTCCTTCTCCACGCAAGCTGGGACGGACACGTATATGTGGATATTTTACTATAAGAAAAAGACGACTGTTAATAATGAAGACTGATGAACTTTGTAATAGGTAATCAAACGTTGCTTATGGTTTCGCAAATTTCTTAATCAGCATGACACAATATATTTTGGCTTATATGGCTAAAGACAGCTTAAGATGCAATTGTTAGCAGATTTAGAGAAAATCCTGCAGAGATTTATTTGTGGTAAAAAATAATATATACAGAAGAAAAGACATTTTCGTACTCCACTGGGCTCAACCAAAGGGTTTTTCGACAGGACCGAAGGATCGCCCTTTGTTTAGGTACGCGTATCTATGCGGGGGTCGCCTAATTCTTGTACAAAGGAAAATTGTCGTTTACGTTTTCTGAAAAGCTGTTTGTTTTGGGTTAGTCGATTAAAAAGAGAAGTGTATATTTACATTGCTCCCTTGTTACCTTAAGAGGACACTAATTGCCATTTGGAAGACAAAACGGAAATAAGTAATTTATTTTGTGAAATATATAGCTCATTATTGAAAGGTTAAGATGTTATTAGATGGTATTACGGCAAAGGTACGCAATCTGTATTTTATTATATTAATAATTATTTCCAGTTTTTTAATTAGAAATGTATAATCATTACATTATTTTTATTTAATTGCTTGTATACAATGCGTGTTGAGAAAAACCATCATTTTGACGACGTTTCGGCACACACTTCGGTCACACTTGAACTTGTCAAGTCAGGTAGTAACGATTCTTGCTGATGTTGGGTTTGACAGTCTACTTCAAGCATTAGCAAGGAGCGTTACTACTTAATTTGACAATGGCAAGTGTGACCTGGCCAAAACGTCGTCCAAATAATGGTTTTTCTCAAAACCAAAATCGTTCAACGCGGAGTCAAACCCGGAAATATTTCAAGTATAATATATATATATATATATATATATATATATATATATATATATATATATATATATATATATATTATATAAATACCTTCCTAATATTCCTCCATAACTTAAAGTTATTAGTCCTAATTAGCAAAACTCCAAAGTTTACCCAAATCTCCCAACTTATCTGCATACATAGGTACTTAGTGGAAATTCTATAGTCTTTTGCGGAAATTCTGAGAATGTCGTGGAAACTCCTTTATTCATAATATTAACCGAATTTCTCTTCCCCTCTTTGGAACAAGAAATCCATAAAGCTTCGACTTAATCCCCAAGATTCAATTCGTTCAGTACTTTGCAACGTTGCCGATTATAAATCAGTCATAATCACAATATATCCATAAGTTTGTAGCCGTAAAAATAATAACGTTAACTTTTATAATTACTTTATAGATTCGGATATAACTTTTTTATATACAAAATTTAAAAGGGGAATTCCCAGTGGCAGACTGTATACCAAAAATTTACAATTATGTAAAAACTTTCTCTTGTAAAATGGTATAAAATTTTTATTAAAATTTTTAAAATTATTTAAAATGGATTTATAAATTTTTAGAACGTTTCTGATCTTATCAGATCATCATCAGTGAAAAGTGTTTATAAAGTAGTTAGAACTAGTCACATAATGAGATCATATGACCCGTAAATTACATAATTAGAGTAATGAATATTACAATTCTTAAGACACTAGGTCGATGATAAAGGATTACATTTTTTAAGGAAACCCAGCTCGAAAAATGGACCTTACACCCTGAGAGGTAAAAACCAACTGAAGTTGTAACCCTTTATCATGGACCTAATGTCTTAAGAATTATAATATACATCCCTGTCAAGTGTTCATCAGGGCTTTCGAGGTCACATCCCCACCACTTTACTAATACACTGTTCACTAGCACTAGTGCTTTTTATAGTCGGCGACGGTCCTGAATAACGTGGATAGTGACGTTGTTCGCTGACGTGGCGTTCCATTCACTGACGTGGCAACCATCAAAAATCTTCGCGCCCGAACAGTCCCCTAAAAGCAGCTGTAGTACAGTAGTAAACAGTGTACCAGAAAAGTAATCTGGGGGTTCAGGTGACTGAGAATACTGAAACTCTGTTAAAGACTGCAGAGTAAATGTCGACCAAAATGTCTACTCAAATTCGACGTAATTCAACTGCAAAACTAGGTGTGTATTTGGGCCAGTAGTATACGATGACTTGAAACTTTGATTAAAGGGGATACAATGGCATTATTAATACTAACATAATTAGTATTAATAATGCCATTGTTATTTATACCAAAGAATAATCAAACCGAAATACTAAAGCATAAAAAAGATTTAAAGAGAACAAACAAATCAATAAGAAAGATGCATTAAAAGAGTCTATTTTGAAGGAGCTTTTTAATGATGATCAAGACACTTTATCCAGTAATGACCTTTGTTCCTAAAATATGCTATTGCTTGAGTAATGGGACCAGAAAAAATACGTTTTAGTTATGAAAAAAAAAAACTAAAAATAGTAAATTACCGGTGTAAGATGAAGTATGGAAAATAGTAATAAAAATATTATAAAATAAGCAACTGACATTAATTACTAAATAACAGAAAATATGCGAAAGTGGTAAAAAATCGCGAGGCAGATTTGAATATAAAAATACAATATGACAACAATAAGACACAATACAAGTGTCGATAAACCTGCAGCATTTATAGACATATACTTTTTAGAAATAACCTCCATATTTAATTTAATGATGCAAAGGCTCTGAGTGATGACTCCTGAAGCTGAATTTTAACTATGTTGCAATAGCCTCATACTTTGGATATATTAAAAAATGAGAAACCGGAAATTTTGACAAATAATAAAAAGTTTATTCTGGCTTTTTCTATTTATAGAAAGACTCGCAATTATCCGATGTAACTGGGACCGTGACTAACTCGGATACCGAAAAAACTCGGTTAACATTGAGATTGGTTATACTGATTGAAAATGTGTACCTACGTAAATAATGATTAATGTGTTTATTTTAATAACTAGAAACTAATATAAAAGTAGTATAAAAGATAAAAAACTTTACCTTATAAATGTTACTGTTTAAAAAAGTCTTTGATTGATTTTTGTTTTAACTTCATTCCTGTTTTTGAGGCGGCGATGTTGCGCCAACGTTGAAAATGAAGGACATCTAATAGTTTTGATTCTTCTTGTTGCTCGATATATGCGAGAGCGGCTTCAAGGGACTTCAATACATTGGAATGAGAAATCTTTTGAGTTATCTCATCTGTATCTTCTTCTTTTTCATGGGTGACGTTTAGAACTAGATTGGCACTTGCATCATCTGTCAGTTCCATTTTTTCATCTAGATTCATCCTATCGATGATGTCTTGGTTTCCGATTGTTTGTTCTACGGGTAATTGATTGGCTAGGTTGACTATAGAATCAACTTCACAATCATCAGTTTCATTTTGAACGTCTTGTGTTTTGTTGTCTATCTTAAATAATTTTTTCCACGACTTCTGAATAGTGGACACTTTTATGTCGTCCCAAGCAGATCCTTTAACCGTGATCTTCTTCAATGCCTCAATTATAGTGAGCCCTTCATCAGCTTGAAGCATTTTAAAGTTAGGGCCTGTCTCATCACAGTTAAATATTTGGTTTGAAGTTTTCACCGCAAAGTTAAAGGAGCGTGAAGTTACTTCGAGCATTTTTGGTTTCACCGAAGACATGAATTTGGTACCCTACAAGCCTAAGCAAAACAAAATAGTTACATTGTTGTCAACGATGCATTACAAAGACGAGATTGCTACAGAAAGTGGCGGTGTATACAAGCCAACAATGATTACATTTTACAATACAACAAAGGGAGATGTTGATACCGTTGATGAGCTAAACGGAACTTTCTCTGTGTCATGAAAAAGTTGCTGATGACCTCTATTCCAGATATATTCAAGGAAGTAAAAATAATGTTAGATTATTATTATTCCAGATATATTCAAGGAAGTAAAAATAATGTTAAATAGTCATATCGTTGCTGAAAAAAATAGCAATACTCATAGTACTCGCCGAAACTTTTAAATCATTAGCAATCTCATTACACCGCAACTTGAACGTCGTCGAGAAATGGTTATGTTACCAGTACATAATTATGGTAACAGATAAACGAAGACCCTATGCGTACAGTGTCAAAAGTATATATGCCGAGAACATACTTCCTGCTTTGTACTGAATGCTATAAAAGCCAACAATAAATGATATATAAAAAGTTTAGCAAGTTTAAAATAAAAGATTTTTGGTTTATATGTTAGTTCTACAGTAAAACCTCGATCTAACGGACTACTTGGGGGGAGGGGGTGTCCTTTAAAGCCGAAAGTCCGTTATATAAAAATATGGTTAAAATAAATCAAAATACTTTTTTTTTTTTTGAAAATTTATATGTACACTGTAATTAGATATATATAAAAAATACAAAATACAAACAAAATTCTATTTAAGTAATTGTCTTCGGACATTCTTCGTGAAGTGACGTTGCTGTGGATATCGACACGCTTGCTGTCGGTAATCCCGTTTTGAACAAGTTTCGTTTGCACTTTCCATGTTTGCTGATTTTCTATGATCAACTCCCTAAATACAGTTCAACTATTTGATGAATAATCAATAAATGTTATTAGATCGTCGAGATGTGATCTTACCTCTGATAACTTCATTTTTAGCAGTCTTGTTTTGTCGTCTTGTTTGCTATCTTTACTTCCGTCCTCATTTTTAGGTTCATAACTTCATCTGCTATTTCACTTTCAGTCATGCTGTTATATCCAGGGTCACCTTCATCTACTTCTATCCATTGTAAAACATTTTCCTCAGCTATATGTTCTCCGGCATTATTATGTATTGTCCTACAGAAATCAGTAACTTTCAACCATTCTAAATCTATGTCTGCATCTTGGCCATCAAACCAATTCTTCCAACCATTTTTTAATGTTTGCTCTTTCACCTCCTCCCATGCTGCAGCAAAACTAAAAATGTTGATTATAAATTGTGAGACCTTAAGTTTTGCAAGGTACGCTGCCCTCTTGTATCTTCTGCATTATCTCCATCGTACAATACAACCATTACTTCGTGTAAAAACTGTGTGCGATATATTCGTTTGGCTGCCAAAATTATTCCCTGATCCATAGGTTGAATAAGCGATGTTGTATTTTTTGGCAAAAACATACGCCTAAAGTTTCCATCTTCTGAACGTAGAATATTTTCAGAGCTGTTAGCAGGAGCGTTGTCTAAAAGCAATAAACATTTCACCTCTTCTGGCGGAATTCCCAATTTATTCTCTTGAAATTTTCTCACTGAAGGTACAATTTCTTTGAAAAACCAATTTTTAAAAATATCTGAGGTGAACCATGCCTTTTTAGAGCTATAGTATAAAACGGGCATATGATGCATTATGTCTTTTAAAACTCTAGGTTTACGAGATTTGCCAACCACTACAGGACTCAATCTATGCGATCCATCAGCGTTAGCACAAAGCAGTGCCGAGATCCTGTCCTTGCTGATTTTTCTTCCAGAATCCGATTTTTCATATTTGTAGGCTTGTGCGCTTTCAGGCAAAGTACGCCATAACAAACCAGTTTCGTCAACAATGTAAATCTGAGATTCTAATAGCATTTCGTTACTTGCTTATATGTGCTACTAATTTTTGACTAAAAGGTTCTCTTTCTTCTTCTGGTGCAGTTAAAGCTTCGCCGTAAATTCTTTTATTCATAATTCCGTGCCTTTTGCGAAAGCGCTAGAGCCATCCATCATTTGCTCTGATTGGTATGTCCATATGATTTGCTAATTTAGTTGCAGCAAATTTCAATTCGACTGTTCGAACCGGGATCCCACTAAAACGTTGTTGGCCATACCATTTTAAGATTTCTTCTTCCAGTGAAGTTTCACGAGCCAATTTCATTCGTTTATTAAGATTGCTGTGCTCTCCTACATCACACATTAATGCAAATTTATTTATTTTGCTTTTGTTTTTTTATTTCCGAAAGTTTGCTTTTTTTATACCATATTGATCACATATGTGAGACACAGACGCTCCAGACTCCAACTTTTGTATATTCTCTAGTCTCTAGTTTTTGATTGATCGTTACATTGATTATTTTCCGTTTGTCCCTATTAAAGGGTGAGGTTGCGAAAATTTTAACTTATTTACTGGCGTTTACTAAATGTGTTCATTCACAACGAATAAACAAGCGTTTATTTTTCAGCAAAAAAATATATACCTACATATTACTATTAGAAATGTGTCTTCTTATGCTAAATTTTATTGAAATTCTTTGTAAAATACAGTGGTATGGGACGGGTTAAGCATGTGTAATATTAACAGTATGTTTTTATTTTTTTTTACATTTGACCGGATTTTTTGTCCGTTATATCCGTTAAAGTCCGTTAAATAGAGGTCCGTTATATCGAGGTTTTACTTTGTTTTTTTTTTATAATTAAAACCAAAACTATATAATACGCTCGATTTGACCGTGGGAGTGTTACAACGTAAGTTTTTTGGCGCTTGTATTGCCGGGTTAAGTAATAATTATTGTAATATATTAAACAGAATATGTAAAATATAACAGTTATTAAGAAATAATATTTTTAGTTCAAATATTTATTATTATTTATTAGTCGTCATTACATAATTTAAAAAAGGAAATGAATTTTATTGAAACTTTAATTATTTTGTCAAACATTAAATACACGTAAATAATATTACTGTCATCGTTGATGTTTTCATATAATAAAAACCATAGTGGAAATTAGTTCCTTTCATACTGTATGAAATTTGCATTTAAAACGTCATGAAGTATGGTTTTATGTTACATATATCTATAATTAACAGCGCGATTAATATGACGGGATATATTATATATGCAAACATATTTACAGCACAATTTGAAGTATATCTAAATATATCATGCTACGGGGTGTGCTACATAATTGTACCTGAATGAATGTTTCTGAAACATCATTAAAATTAAAAAAGAAAAAATAGTTTAGAAGATATTTAACAGAATTCACAAATTTTGTCACAGAAAGTGATGGAGTCGAAGAAAGCTGGGCAAAAATTAAGTCTAATATCTGAGCCTCGGCCAAGGAAGTTCTTGGTGAAAGAAATATAAATAAAAATAAATCGTTCCTAAGGCGAAGGACTCCATGATTTTGTACAGAAGTGAAGGAAACATGAAAAAACACAAGAGGGATACCATAATTACAAGACAACTAGAAACGAAACACATGCACTTGTAAGGAAAATGATTTTTACGGTCTGCAAAAGGAAATTTCAAAAAGGTCTTCATAAGAGGTCAAAGAACGAAGGTAAGGAAATTAATAGAATCAAAACACAGAAAAGGATACCTGGATTGACTACCTAATAAAGCTATATACAGAGAAAAAACAAACGACGCTAAAACCTAAATACCAGAAATTACCACAAATGAAGAACTTAATATAAATATACAAGAAGTTCGGAAAATATTAACAACAATAATTAATAAAATTATAAAATACAATAAAATACCTGAAGAATTGACAACGAGGAAACTAATTCTACTATTCAAAAAAGGAAAAAAAAAAACAGCCAGAAAACTACAAAGGAGTAAACTTGTTAAATACTACGCTTAAACTTACAACTAAACTATGGCACCCCACAAATAGTATATCCCGCCGCGGCAGATTTGCCCATCCTATTTATAGAAGTGCCAAAATTACCATGTCCGGTTAGAAACTGCTTTAGGAAGTTACATTTACACCTCGTGCTTAGATCGGGAATAAGCTCCTTCGTCCACTTCCCTCTGCCACTCCTCTATCGTTCTCTCTCTCCTGCCCATCTATATTTCTATCCATTTTTCTCGTATACACCCCAGCTCGCTCTTTGCACAACAAGACGATCGGTATCACCGCTTTAATGACATACAGAGCCTCATTTGAGGCCGTCCTGTAGGCACTAGACTATTTCGCAGTGTTCAGTACGCTACACCACTCGGGTGCACCAAGTGACTGGAAAACTCTATTTAGCACCCTTCTTTTGGTGTTACCTAGGCCTTCAATGTTTGGCATCAACCGTACCAAAGCCTCTAGACTTCGGATCGCCTTCTTCGTCGTCTTTTGGACGTATACTCCGAACCTCAGTCCCTCCGACAACCAGGCTCCGAGATATTTAACCGATTTAACCGGTACATCCTCCATCCCTTCTACTATAAAGTGAAGAGAGGGTTTGTCCCGGCTCCCTTTAAGACCTACCACCTTGGTTTTCTGAGTTATTAGCTATAGACTGTTCTCTCTGATCCACCTATCAATATGACGCAGGGCTGTGTTGACGCATTAGTCATGTCCGTTTTCTGATCATCGGAATAAGCTACAAGAGCGCATCCCCTTAGCACCTGTAGTACCAAGTAGCAATAGTTTAGTTGATTATGAAGGGGAAGATTAAAAGAAAAAGAGACATCGGGAGAAAAAAGTACTCGTGGTTGAAGAATTTAAGACAAACCTGGAATAGACAAACCTGGAAGCCCATGCACTTTCAGAGCCCCACAAGACTAGACTGTCAGTGCATTTTGCGCTGACATTAAGTAAATAAATAAGGCACTTCAAAATGAAGTTCTTCATTGCTTTCTTTGTTTTTTTGTGACTGGTCCTTTATTGTTTTAACTAGAGACTGGAAAATGGTAGGTCGCCAGGAGAGCTAGTGTTACAGCTTGTCAAATTTAAGGTGATACTTGACAAATTTGTCCACTTGCGTGGAAAATTAAGTGAGAACGCATTCGGAGGAAAAGAGATACATAATGCGCTCGGTCTCTTCACCTCGTTGGTACACTCCATACTACAAGTTTACAGAAAGTGACCTTATTATTCATGGAACTTCTATGTTATGATATGTCTATATTGTATGTTATTTTGACGTTTCAATTTTTCCTTCGGAAATTTTCTCAAAATACAAAATATTTTGTTTTTGTACTTGGTAAAAAAATTCTTCTAATAATCATATTTTATTTGACTCATTAATATTGACGATTTAGTCATGTTGAAGCGGCAGTTTTTTCGAACACTTCTATAAATGTCTCGTTCTGTAATTTTATAAGAGGAATATTGGCAGATATGAAAGCTTTACATTTGCGTTACTGTAAACTGTATAAGAATAAAAGAACACATAACATAATGACGGTATTAGATTTTTGTTTTGATACAGGGCAGCGACAACCGCTTATACGTATTTCGACCTCTTTAGGTCTCGTCAGAACGGTATAGCCACTGCTCTGAACCAAAACAAAAATCTCTTCCGTCCTAAACAATAGTTATCAAAATAACTATATACGGACGTAACTACGCCATCTAAAAACAAAAGAGAAATCGAACGATTTCTACCTAGCGACACCGAATTCTAATTTTTACCACTGTGTTTCCTAAAACTTGCGAAACAAACAGCTGGATAAATTACTCGGCCTTGCCGAGTATTGTTTAATATTTCTGACAAACTTCCTCTGGAGCACCTGTAATTTGGGGTATTTCCATTAGGATTTTCCTGTTATTCTTCGCTTTCTTCCATCGAAATCCCATATCTCTCATCACTTTTCTCAAAGTTTCATGCGAGCCTGTATAATATTGTCTTCATTAATTTTTTTGTTATATGTCGCAATATAGGAACTCGTTTTTCCGTGACATAATAATTTATTATTATACGCCGAAGTAAACCTTTGTCAAAATGTTGAATTTGGGGGCAGATCTTATTCTTTTGTTAGGCGTCGAAAATGATGTAGAAGCACCTTCTTCTATATTTTTCATTTTACGAGAGATCCGTTTTATAGTGGTTATACTCACTCCCGTTGCTAAGGAAGCTTGCTCTTGAACTTTTTTAAAATCTTTAACATGCGGATTTTGCATCGCTTCTCTCTGCATAAAAATGATTACATTTGCTATTACCTCCCTCGTTTGTCCAGACAAGACTTTGCCTTCTAATTTTGAATGAAAATCCATGTTTATTATTTAAAATACTTAACAATAATTATTTAAAAAGTCAAATCTATTGTAATACGATATTTCTTTAACACACAGTAACTTTGAACATAAGTAAAATAAAAAAAACTTTGGCGCAGACCATACAAGTACCTTGCTCTTCGAAGAAATAATAAGAACGAATTGTGTTGTGGTCGAATGCGCATCGTGGGTGGAGCCTAATTTCAAATCGGCCAAGTATCACGTTAAATTTGACAAGCAATAACTCATCCTCAGTGGTAAACCTTCCTTATTTTACTTTGTCGTGCTCACTCTACATAGTTAGCGATACTGACCGAGAGTTCACCATGACAATATCTTATATGTACACATAGTTTACAAAGTACGCTAAAATAAGTAAAAATAGAGTAGATGCGCTTGTTATACTTCCCTCGTATGTATATTAAAATGTAAAACATAACCAATATATAACTCACAATAGACAGCAAACTGTCAACATCAAAGCAATCCAATTCACCCGTAGAGTGTAATAAAAATCAATTTGTAAAAATAGATATGAATTAACGAAAAAGCCGGGGCAACTACAAAATACGATGGCCAAATCATTGTGACAATTCCAGTGGTGCATTCGTAATTAATGCTAACTGTTTACACAGCCAATATTTGTTTGTGATAACATAATCTCTTGCCCGGTCCAGCCCCGAGCGTTCTCTCTATGCTATATCGAGCATTAATTATGTTACAGTTACATGCGACACTGGTTCGAAAAATTAATGGACCGAAATTGATACCGAAAGACTTTATCAACTGTGAGCAGAGGTGGGAATTGTTTTTTGAAAAACAAACATGTCGAAGCCGGTTTGGTTTAGTGTTAGTTTGGAACTGTTCCTGATTAATGTTCAATAATTCAATAGTTCATTTTAAATTTTTAAATTGTGGACTATGGCCCGAGGGTATATCAATTAATGAATTTTTTCGTTCCTTTATGAATAAACAATAACTACAATAACTATATATATATATATATATATATATATATATATATATATATATATATATATATATATATATATATATATATATATATATATATATATATACAGATTGAACGAATTTAAAACGGAACATACAATTTAATATATGTCTGTTTGAACTGGATTTGAAATAGTGGACCAATATAAAACTTGGACAAAAATAAATCCATACCCGGTGATAGACATTGTATAAAATATCGTTCAACTATCTGTCTCCTTTAAAGGAAAGAGGAGCTTGCCTAATAGTCGGAGAGATAGAGCCGAAATTTTGAACTGATCAGTAATAAGACATTTCTCTATTGGAATATATTCATTGTAACTGGGTTAAGACTTTGCCTTACAGGCGGACGCCCCTAGTGGTACAGGGGGTGGCTATACAGGGATGAAGTTGTCATTTTTTTCGGAAAAATTAACGATCGATAATATGGCTTGGTATAACTAGACGAAATCCCAAAGGGCGGACGCGAGAGTGGATACATAAGGGGTGGCGGACAGGGGTGAAGTTGCAATTTTTTGGGGAAAAATTACCGATAAGTAATATGTCCGCCATTTTCATGGCTCATTATTTAGCCCCTAAAAACTCTAAATCGAAAAGAGCGGACAGCTGGGTTGTTACAGGGAGCCATAAAACGGGATCAAATGTACCACTTGCCTGCGCATTTTAGGTCTCGGTAACAATTTTCAAACTGATTTTATTATGATATTTTTATACCGATTGATTTGAAAATTTGTATGCTCACTTCTGTTACTATTCTGAAAAGCGTCAAGTAGAGTTTTCCTCAAAATTTTCAAAAAAAATTTCCGTAAATGAAAATTTTCGTAATTTTTTGAGGTAAAATCTAATTTGTAGAATCCTTTCGATTTTCTGTCAGTTATACCATGATTTTTTTCCAAAAATTTTCAAACGATTTTTCCGATAAGAAAAAAAATTAGAAAAACTTTTCTAAATCATTTGATAAAACTCTACGTCATCGTCTGAATCTTTTATAGAATATTTTGTAGTTTTAAAATGATATTATGATGTTTTTTTTTTCAAACTAAAGTCATATTTACTTTACAAATCACATTTTTTTCTTAAATATACATCTGGGCAAATTTTCAGCCATATTATCAATCGTTAATCTTCTTCATCCTGTATAGCCACCCCCTGTACCACGAGGGGCGTCCGCCTGTAAGGCAAACTCTTAACCCAGTTACAATGAATATATTCCAATAGAGAAATGTCATATTACTGATCAGTTCAAAATTTCGGCTCTATCTCTTGGACTATAAGGAAGCGATAAGTGGTTTGACAGCATAATAACTGCTTGTGTAGTCTAGTTTTTCAGTGATTCTAGGCAACCTATTTGGGTGGAGTTTTGACTTGTTCTTGAAAGAATTCAGAATCCAGCAGCCCGCTGAAGTATTGGATTTTTATAATATAATTATTTGACAACCTTTTGTTAGCCAACCACCTAGAGCGGAGTTGAGCCGAAATACATTGATTTCGTATGTTCCGTTTTAAATTCGTTCAATCTGTATATATATATATATATATATATATATATATATATATATATATTATATATATACAAACAACACAGTTTATTAGGGCTGCAGTCAGTAGGTTTGGCCGGGATGTTATAGAAACACTCTTTTGACTTTTGGTCGAGCTTTCGGAATTCTTTTATTCCTTCTTCAAGACACTGTAATTAGAAGAAAGTGTAAATATTTACAACATATCTCAAATTGTCATTACAACTTACTAGTCGTTGAGATTATTTTTGTGAAGCTACGACACTCAACATTAAAAACACACATATAAAATATAACATTTAAAATAATGGACAATATACATTTTAAAATTTGGTTGGAAAGTTAAAATTTTGTTAGTGACATCTTTTCATGGTGTGTTTTGACTAATCCATAGAGAACAGAAAAAAAACAAAAATAGTGTGATTAAAAAGTAATTAGGAGTTCTTGCTATTATATTAATGGAAGTAGTATATTAAACCTGTCTTGATAGTATGCAACATAGTCCGGTAAAATAAGGATGCAACCTCGGAATGAAAGATAATAAGCTGAAAATTTGCATACGTCGTTATTTTGATGGTATAAAACTTACCTCAAAAGTCTCATATAATCACGTGTCCGCGACTTAAGATATTTAAGGTCAAAGGTCACGAAAATGAGTTTTCTGCAAATATCTCGTTTTCCTTACACTTTATGACATTTAAGGTGGTAAGAAAAAGTGTAGAATGGAAAATTCCCTACTTTTATGTACCTTCAACCCTTCTTAAGATAGAGCGCAAAGAGTGGGGGACCGCTTACCTGTGTATACGGTAACGCGAATCAGCCAGTAGGATTCAATAAATACATAATAAGTTATATAGTTAATTATTCACTTAAAATACTATTATTATCATAAATTTTTATTATTTATTATTTAATAAACTATATTTATAGATATTAATTATAAAATATATATTTTTTATATAATATTTATTTTATTTTTAACAAACATACCTTTTTATACCATCAAAATAAAGACGTACGCAAATTTTCAGCTTATTATCTTTCATTCCGAGGTTTGCCCCCTTTTTTACCTCATTTTACTGGATTAACATGTTTTGTATGCAGGTGTGTTATGGTGTGTATATGTAAAAGTAAATCTTTATTTTATTTTTGATGTTTTGTCAGTAAGTAACAATAGATGTTGCTCAATTTATCTATGTCTGACTTTTATTTATACAAGACGTATTAGATTTTATGAAACACATTTCCAAGAAAACACGTTTTGAATGGTTTTTTTCTTTAGCCAGAATACAGGAATCCTCGAAATTAAATTTATGTTTTAAAGTTAATGCATGTTCTGTGAGCGCACATGCGTTTATCTTTTTGGTTTTTATGTCGCTGCGATGTGATATTACTCTATTGTGAAAATTACGAGATGATTCTCCGATTTACACGATTTTACAGTTGGCACACGGTATAGAATAAACAACATTCGATGACTCCTGTATTGTGAAACGATCCTTTGTCTTTGTGTACAACTTCGATACCGTTTTCACAGTCTGAGTAGCCATTTTTAAGCCACTAACATTTTTGAAAATGTTCAATAGCTTAGGTGTGAGAACTGGAATATAGGGTAGGCAACCATACGTTATATTAGATTGTGGTAGCTCTGATGTGTTCTGTGTCAATGTCTGTGTCAGTTGACGGACCTCATTCACCTCATTATTATGAAAATTTTGGTTGTCAGAAAATTGCAAAGGAAAAGGAGAACCAAAAATGAATTTATTCAAAAGCCCTGTAGGATAGGAGTTCTCTTGTAGTATAGATCTCAACTTTTTTAGTCCCTTGTCCCTGAACTCGATGTGTGATAAGTTGATAACCCTAGTTTTAAGGGCCAAAACCAAATTTGTTTTCATCTTAGATGGATGTTGAGAATAAAAGTTTATGAAAAGGTTACTAAAACAAGGTTTACGATACCACTCCGTCCTTAGCATGTCATCACTGCCACGATGTATAAGCATGTCTAAAAACGGAATCATATTATCAGCTTCTCTCTCAACCGTAAACTTTAAGTGTTCACACTGGGCGTTAAAAGTGTTTAGAACATCAGTTACTTTGTTTTCAGGGATCGATAAGATCAAATCATCTACATATCGTTTGATAAAAGATATATGAAAAGGTATCTTTTCCTTACATGTTCTTAAAAGTTCATCCAATACAAAGTTACATAGTATGGGGGATATTTTGCTGCCCATTGGAGTGCCAAAAAAATGTTTAAAAAAATTACCATTAAACAAAAAAATGTTAGAGTCAAAAATGAATGTTAAAATTCTTAAGAAATCATCTAAACTGATCTTGGTATGCAGAGAGATGCTGTTTCAGTTATTTTTGATGCTGTTGAGAATAGCATCTAGTGGTAGGTTTGTAAATAGTGACACAACATCTAAACTAATTAGTATATAATTATTCGGAACTTTAACATTATTAATGAAGTTACTAATAATTATATATTATATACTAATAATCCGAATAATTATATACTAATTACTAAATTTAGAGAAACATTCATTAGATATTTTTTAAAATAGTTTTTAAGATGTTTAGCAGTTTAGATTTACTAACAAAACTAATTTTATTTGAAGCTCTTGATAAAGATTGTAAACACAATTGAAAGCTTGACATAAAGAATAGTTTACCAATAGCCCTTTTATTGACTCCAACCCATAAAAAAACATATATATATATATATATATATATATATATATATATATATATATATATATATATAGATATAATATATATATATAGATAGATATAGATATATATATATATATATATATAGATATATATATATATATATATATATATATATATATATATATATATATATATGTTGCTAAATCTGTCAATAAATCTAATGTAATTTAAAATAAATTATTCTCGCGTTCTGTCATCCTGTCTGTGATTTAAATATCCATTTTGCGGATTGCAAAACTGCGATCTGAAATTACCACGAGGTTGGCAAAAAATTATGCGACTGAGCTTAAATGTAGTAGTATTGTAATCCGTACGGGATGTCTGACCGGGAGTGCAGAAAATTTTACTGTTGTATCCCAGCGGCAGGGGAGCGATTTGTTTGCTAATACCCTAATCAAGGAGCAATGTAGTGCAAGACACTGGAGGCTCCGGTGCCGGTTAAGTCATACTCAAAGGACGATTAGGTTTTGCTCCTTTAGGGACGGTGGGTTCGATATCCATTGATTTGTAAACTAATCTATTAAGCGAATGTGTCTTTAATAGTCAAGGTAATAATATTCATGAATGTGGTGTTATGTATGCGAATAATAGTATTCAAGTTCATTTATAAAGGCCTCTGTAGATATTACGATGAGATATAAAACTATTTTTAAACTACCATTTACTTAACACATTCAGCGCCAACCAATTATATTAGATGTTCGCCTGAGACCGAAACTTAGCAATGCTAAATATTTTAAATATTTGTTTTTCATTTTATATACTTAAAAGGCTTTTTGGAATAGTGTCACATGGTGTGTGCCGTCAGCTGTTCGAATAAAATTTTGTATGAAAGGCAGGTGGCACACGCTGTGCGTCGTTCATACATACTGAAATAAAAAAAAAAAGATATTTTACCAAAAAACAAACAAAATATAAAGATACAATATCCATAATTGTTTGTCATATTATGCGAAGTAATTTTGTAAACAAAGCCCTGGTTCTCATTCGCATGAATAACAATACTATTGGGTACACGTTCGAATCTTTTGTTTGCTGCATTCCCTACATCTATCCAATTCTCCTATGTGTTCTGTGGATCTGTCCAACTTACTAGGTAAATGCTTAATATCCAACTTTCATGAAGATGGTAAAGATTTTTCCGATAACAACGTTTTTATAACTTCCAAACTGAAGGTCTACTGAATAAAAGAAAGCTTTTGAAAAACATAAATGACCAAAAATGTATTCCGAACTTTTTATACCATTTCAAAGTCTTCCTCTCTCTTGAAAAGTATGAAAGCATTTGATCGTGTCGATCAAAGCCGGACATATTTGCGTTGTATTCAGTTATAGCCTTTGGTTTCTGTACAATGTCTCTTTTTTTTTGTTTGTGTCTCTATCATTTCCTCCTCAAACTCCGTTGATAGAAATACAACCTCTCTCTTGTCTCACCATTTACTAACTGCAATCCCCTCATGATATTTGGTAACTATTCGCCTTTCTTTAATTTTTGCGTCAATAACGACTTTCGGATTTTGTTTTCTGTCTCTTCGGAGAGTACTGGTAACATAAGTTTTTTGCTTAAGCAATTTGGGACATAAGGGAACACTATTATAAAATTTGTCCATATATAAAGAATGTCCGTTATTATCGAAATCTTTTATCAGTGACAATACCACTTTTTCAGTATGACCTGTACCACCAGTTTCACCTTGAGCACTACTGTATACATTGCATCGCAACACCTTACCATCTGGTTCAGCTAATATGCACAAGTTTATGCTGAACTTGTGTCGTTTAATTTTTAAAAATTGGCGAAAAGACAGTTTTCCTCGCCACAGCACAAAGGACTCATCTAAGGATAACGATTTTCCAGGGTAATAAATTTTATCCATTCGTTTATTGAAATAAACATGAAGATATCTGATTGTAAACGATGTAAACGATCACCATGAATTGCATTTGTTAAAAAGTGAAAGCACCTCATAAAGATGATGAATCTATTTCTGCGCATGTATTTTTGTAAACCAGGAATAGCAAACAGTTAATCTTTTTTTCAGTAGTCTTATAACCGATTGAGTTGTACATTTCCCATTTGGAACCACATGCCAAAAAATCTTTAACTTTGCTAGAGAAAGTGGTTTTCATGCAGTTATTCTGGATTTTTCAAAAATAGAATGACTTAAACAAAATTCCTCTGCATAAATATTAGTTTGATACTCTGAGATAGCGCGTTAAAAAACTCGTATTGATTATTACAGGTGGTGGTACACGAAAGCAGGTATTTCAATGGAATCAATTGTTTTAAATAGGAGTATTATTTCAGTCTGGAAATAATCTTGTTCAAGGGATATTATCATCATCGTCTCTAAAAACATTTCAGGATCATTCACAATATCAGCCTCAACTCTATCGTTGTCAGCATTATCGTCCGCCCCTGACCAAGAATCATCTGATGAAACTACTGGATCTTCGCTTAGAACTAGACGGTCCATAACTATATAAAAAATCACAAAATTCAGAAACCGCTAATGCACGTATATATTTTAGACTATATCTCAACGGCCAACGAAAACAGAACTGACTCTAACGACATCTCTAATGAAGGCCAGAACCATACTACCTGAGGAAAGTCACCTATGCCCTATGCGCTCGACCACCTCGACGCACATGATGTGTCGTTGGCCTGTACCGACAATAGCCAATGGCGCACGGTGTCGGCAATGAAAGTGTTAATGCGCTGTATTCTTTTTGTTGCAATGTATCGGTACTCTGAGATAGCGCGTGTTTCCTTTTTATTTTCTAGTTTTAAAGCTCAGATTTTAAAAGTTTATATTAATAATTTAGTAAATATAGTAAATATAAGTAAATTTAGTAATTAATTTTGTGCTAGGTTTCTTCAAATTTGGACATCGACTGGAAATGGCTTGAAGTTACTCTCTAATCAAGCAGACAGGACCATAGCCAATATTAATAGCTGTAACTTAAGATGTAAAGCATTGTTGAGATGCAGTTTATTAAAATAAAACTGCGTCAATTAAATCAATAAAACAAAGGTTACAAATTAGTGTTTTAAACAGACAAAAAAGTTATTTTTTACACAAATTGGAAAGTTTTTAATCAAACTAATTACCCACCAATTAATTCTTTTGTCGTTCAGATCAACTAATATAACACTTCATATATATACTTCAAGTCAGATGCAAATATGTGATTGTTACACCAGTGTGTTAAGCATAGCTTAATAGAATGAAATATGTATCAAATTTAAAAGTTGGTCTTCTTCTTCTTCTTCTTTTGCGCGGTCGTCCGATTCTTCTTCTGCCGATTGGTGACTTATCTCTTGCTATTTTGATGACACGGGTCTCCTCCATTCTGCTTAGGTGGTTATTCCATTTTTTTTCTATTTTGTGACCATTTATTTATACACTGTACGTTATATTTTCTTCTAATGTCTTTACTTCTCTTTCGATCTCTCAGCGTATTTCATGCAACTCTTCTCAGTACTCTTATCTCTGCAGTTTTCAGTAGCTTTTACGTTGTAGCGGTGTCGGGTCTGGTTTCTGAGGCATATGTCATTATCGGTGGAGTAAGACAGGGATGCGTATTGTCGCCAATTCTTTTCAATGCCTACTCCGAAGAGGTCCTGAAAAAAGCTCTTGAGGGTAAAACAGCTGGAATAAAGGTAAATCGAGTTCCCATTAACAACATTAGATATGCGGACGACACTGTGATCTTAGCCGAAAACATTGAAGATCTTCAGAGACTGGTGACCAGAATAGCAGAGTATGGAAAAGAGTATGGTCTAACAATGAATGTCAAGAAGACGAAATTTATGAGAATATCGAAAACTCAAAGAAATAACGAGAATCTTCTAATAAACGAAGATGCGAAGAATGCGAAGGATGAACAAAGAAATGGAAATTTAAAATTCAATAAAAACAAGAAAATTAGAATATCTCGGATATATTACACGTGGAGAGAAATACACCTTGCTCCAACTGATTATGCGGGGAAAGATCCAAGGAAAGAGAAGCATAGGGAGGCGTAGAATGTCATGGCTGCGCAACCTGAGAGAGTGGTACGGATGTACATCAAATGAACTTTTCAGAGCAGCCGTCTCAAAAGTCCGAATAGCTATGATGATTGCCGACCTCCGCCGCGGAGATGGCACTTGAAGAAGAAGATGCCATCAATTTCTATTTTACATCTGGTTGGTTCTTTGGTAACTACTGTTGTTTTAGTTTTCTGATATGAGATTGTCATATTACATTCTTTTGTTCTTATGTTAAATCTGTGAACCAGTCTTTGCAGACTATCTTCATCTTGGGCTATCAATATTGCGTCGTCTGCGTAACAAAGTATTTTGATTTCTTTGTTCCCCAACTGTTTAAAGCACCCATTTTAGCTAATTTTTTACAGTTTTTAGTAGTGAGCATAGCAGAACTAAATATTTAGACCAGCATGATTGCATACTATGGTGTAAATATTTCTTTCTAAATTAAGTATTAATTAATTATCGAAAGCTGATGATAGTTGTGAAGAATGACTTTTATTTATATTTAAGCGTTTTCTAAATCAATAAAATATGAAAAAATCACCCTAATCGGGAATTTAATTCTAGGACCTTCTAAATAACTCTGAGATAGCGCGTTTTTGACTTTCATTTAGGATTATCTTACGGACTTGGTAGCTTTCATTTTGTCTGATTCTATTTTACCTAGATTTCAATGTAACAGCCGACTAATAAATTGACTACGAGTATATATAGGAAATTATCATGGCTTTAGATAAAGAAAGTACCAATGATGTAACAATTTTATGAAAAAAAGAAAACATTTTTTAGCAAGTATCATGTGTTAGGACCTAAAATCACTACTTCTTACGCCTAGACGTGATCTATAATAATAGGTATTACTGGTGCTACTGAATATATTCAGTGCAATTCCCAAAAAAGTTATATAAGAGTAAACTCATAAGATAAAAATTATACTTCATAAAATTTATTAGAGTTTTACAAAACCCACTCATGCCTTTGAACAACCCTTGATAACGAATACAACATAAAATAATGGCAACCGGACGTTTTCCATTTTCGCTCCCCTTCCTCAGCCTAGACTCTGAGATAGCGTG
>NW_027313452.1:0-21568 GCF_040954645.1 Diabrotica undecimpunctata | reverse complement strand
ACGCGCTATCTCAGAGTAAGCGGCTTTCGTACCGGGAGATCCTGCCTTGATAATATATTTATCCTACGACAAATAATTGAAAAGCGTGTCGAAAGAAGTAGAGAGACCCATTTGGTATTTATAGACCTTGAGAAAGCATATGATAGTGTCCCGTTAAAGAAAATGTTTGAGGTCCTCGAAAGGTCCGGATTGGATTCGACGTATATCCGAGCGATATATAGATGTACAAAACCGAATAACCCAAGGGAAAAAATGCTTTCGAATACTGAATCATTACTGTGGTCTAATAAAATAAAGATGCATACCAAACTTCGCGTATACAGAGCAATTGTAGAACCAATTACCACATATGGTGCCGAATGTTGGACGATGACAAAGAATGAACGAGATAAAGTAGACGTTGTGGAAATGGATTATCTTAGAAGGTCATGTCGAGTATCGAGAATGGAAAGAATCAGGAATGAGGAAATACGAAACCTTACAAGAATTAGAGATACTCTTTCAGGTAGAATACAAGGAAGGCAATTACAATGGTATGGTCACGTGATGAGAATGAAGGAGGAGCGGTGGCCAAAGAAAGCCTTAATGTATGTTCCGCCAGAAAGAAGGAAAAGGGGAAGGCCACCAAATTCCTGAAGAAGAGAAATTACAAAACAATGCAATCTAGAGGCTTAGAAGAGGGATATTGGAGAGATAGGAAATGATGGAGGCTGAAATGCGGGAAGCGGCAATCGCCGTAGGACCCCGTTATATGATGATGGTATATTGATTTTTCTAAAAATTATTGTGAACGAATAATATCTGTTTTATTCACAAAACCGTTTATTAGAAAGTAATTCTGATTAATCTTTGTTCATTATCGTCCAGCCTCCAAAGGTCACTGCTGAACAGAGGCTAACGCAGAAACGTTTATCACACTTAAAGACAGATTTTACAATGATATTATTTATATATTGATGATTAGAATGGGTATTTGTTAAATTATTTGATATATTTATTATACAAATTGGTATCAATAAAGGCATCGGCCAATGGGGGAGAATTCTTTTTTTTTTTTCAATAAGGATTCGTTAGATTGGCGAGATTAATTGCTGCAATTTTATTTAACAGAAATCAAGAAATGTTCTGTATTGTATTAACCATTTGTTTGCTAAGTATTGTCTTCGTACAGATAAGTAATCTCTTGTGGTTCGGCTAAAATTGCCGATTAAAATGATTTGATAACGATTTCATTGCCCGTAGACATATTTTGATGAAACCATCTTACAACGAATTGGAGGAGAATATCTCTAGAATATCTCTCATTTATTAAATGTAGAAAATTGGAATACTGTGAGCGCATCTTGAGAAATGGAAGTACCATCTGCTGCAGCTCATTCTGCAGGGAAAAATAGGTCGAAGGTCGACAGGACACAGAAGAACATGGTGGCTACAGAACCTACTAACACGGACGGAAATAACGATTTTAATTTTATTATAATAATTAATTATTTTTGCTCCGTTCCGTCCATGAATTTATTCGGTATTCGGTATATATCTAAAAATCTAAATGTATTTTATTTACCTTTTAGGATACTGATAATCTTTTACTAATCATAATCAAAATTTTTCTTTTCGTATGATTTTTAATTTTCCTTGTATATGATTACAGTAAATATAAATTTAAAAGAAGTGCTTTTTTGTTAAGGATGTCTCATTATTTCCATGTCGAAACGTGACCTTATTATGATATCGTTTTCTACGCGTTATGTGTAAAATTTGACTCATCTGATGAATCATTTATTTAATTAAATAGATTCGATTAGAAAATATATGAAAGTGTAATAATATTCAACTGAACGATCAAATTACATAATAATGTTTATGATTTAATTGTTATATATCCTTTGTGGAAGTACAACGGACAAAGTTCATCGATAAAAACAATTTTGTTCTTATAATTTTTTAGATTGTGTATTTTGCAATGATATGAAGTACAATAATTAACCAGAATAACACGTACTGAAAGAAATGATTGGAAGTGGGAGAATTTCTGCCTTGACGCACTTATTGGAGTATGTTAAAAAATACTACACGAGCCAATAGGTGACAAAATTTAATAAATAAATTCCATTACACCTTCTTCTTCTCGTGCCATTCCTATCGGAGATTGGAAATCATCAAGACCTTGTTTACAGCTGACCTAAAGAGTTCATTAGTGGTACAGCCAAACCACTCTCTCAAGTTAGGCAAACATGACATTCTTCTACGGCCTGGATTCCGTTTTCCTTCTATCTTTCCTTGCATTATATTTTGAAGTAATGCGTATTTATGTCCTCTCATCAGTTGACCCAAATATTCGAGTTTTCTTCGTTTGATCGTTGACAAAATTTCTGGGTCTTTTCCTATCCTTCGCATTACTTCAAAGTTTGTAACTCTTTCAACCCAACTTATCTTCAGCATTTGACCGGTAGCACCACATCTTGAAACATTCAATATTTTTTATGTTGTTCTGTTTTAGAGTCCAGGCCTCTAAACCGTATAATAGCGTGTTAAATACGTATCCCCTTAGGATTCTTAATCGTAGAAGGATGCTTATATCTCTGTTGCAGAAGAATTTCCTCATCTTTATGAAGGTGGCCCTGTCAATTTCGATACCTCTTTTTATTTCATTGTTTTGGTCTCCAGTTTCGTTTATTGAAGTCCCCAAGTATTTGTAACTTGATACTTTTTCAATTTGAAAACTGTTTGCACTAATATGTGCTGGTTGTGTCATGTTCTTACTGAAGACCATATACTTGGTTTTTTTGATATTGATACTTATGTCATAATTGTTGCAGACAATTCCATTACTATGTTCTTTTTAATGGTTTGACATATCCAAGTTCTCTGAATTGTGCATGAATTTCAGACAACTAAGGCTTTGAATAAATAAATTTACCTATGCTTAAAAACACTGGATTTAAACTTTCACATAACAAACTATCTAAAATATTTAACTGCATAAGAAAACTGCACTATTTACCTTTAATACGCATCTTGATTTTTGTAAATAGGTCACTTAAATCAAAAGATATCGAATTTTTACCGTCGAGCTGATACAAATTTTATTGAACATTGATTTTGCGCGCATAACTGTTCTGTAAAAGTTCTTATAAACATCGGTTTTTTGCATTTTCACCCCCCTACGAGGGGGTTTTAGGGGAAAGCCCAGGAGTGAAAGTGGTAAACTTTTTTGCATCTTTTTTGGGGTCCCAAAGTTAATATTGTCGGCAATGTTCAGCTTTTTTATATGATTTTTGGGGGTTAACTCTCTAACGACTGGACTATGTCAAAAATGAGGAAGTTGAGAAATTTAATTTATGCAGTCTATTGTTGGTGTGTACCAAAAACAAGAAAATATTAATTTGACGGATTTCGTCGAAACTGAAATTTTGTTTAATGGGATTTTGTAAGCAAAGGAAAAGACAGTCTGTTCCTGGTAGCAACAAGAATAACATCGGAAGGAAAAAGAGATTGTAGGCTGATGAGTTTTGAACGGTAGAAAACAGTGAAAATTAAGTTGTGTGAATTAAAAAGTAATTTTGTTTCGAAAGTGTTTGAAAAAGTGGGTAGCAGTGGTGATTTCTCTGTATCCTAAATGGTAGCAGTGCAGAAGTTAATGTTGACAGCATTTGTAAGCACCAATAAATTATCATTGCGTTGGGAGAAGCATATTCTAGGAAAATTGAGTATTCAAGAAGAGATAGGAATTTTGGTTAGGATGTAAGATCAAGATTCGTTTTTGAGAGCAGATCTAAAGAAGGGTGTTTATCTAGCGAATTGAGAAGAGAGCATCCGGAGAAATTTTAAAATTGATAGAAATTAAAAGTTAAGCGGTTTATTCAAATTTGAGATCATAATACAGAGATATAAAGTTTTAAACCGTAACAATAAATTAAATTTATAAATTTATGATTGTTTATAAGTTTTTGTAAAGTAGTATTGGTCATTAAGTAAATCGAATTACTTTTGGCCGCGCAGTTTTTAATTGTCAGGATATAAAATTCGTATATGTGAGAATGTAAATTTATTATTCAATAAAACAAAGTTGATTGCAATTTGAATACAAAAAAATTGTTAATTTTTTATCAAAATAATGTACACATTTTGGTTGTAATTGATATTTTAGTAAAAAATCAATTTTACCGAATCTTTATCACGGGAAACCTCATTGTCGGTTTGTATACAGGAGATATAAGCACGCAAAACAAGGGCAAAACAAGATGCGAAGTGGTGAATTATGCTCACATGGTCATTAAGTCGGGTGTTATCAGCTCATTTGCAGTTTGTCAAGGCAACACCGCCATCACCGTCTCTGTCTCCCGTCTATCAAACAACGGCTGTCCGACCGTTCGTCGGTCATAACCTTCCCCAATGTTTTTATGGCAATTTTCTGATGATACCGCCGACAAACGTCAATCAACTGTCCAAGGCGCACTATTATATTTTATTTGAGGGCGCATATGGAAACATTTAACATAAACATTTAATGCATTTTTGGGTAATACGCGGGTTGATGCTTTAATTTTGGGATAAAAGAGGACTGACCTATTTTGAATTAATAACATTTTGTTGCTTTCTGAGTTACTTTAAGAATCCTGAAACTTCTTTTTGAATACACCATTTTTCGTACCTAAAATAATAAAAATGTTGATATAAATTAAATTCAAATAAATTAGGAACTTGCAAAGCTTATAGAGACCCGCGATTATTACGAGGAGAACCGCGAGCTCTATCTACATCTGGAATTGGTACACCAACTGTTATGTCCACTTCTACATCTTGATATTTATTACTGGAAAATTTTTGCAGCTTTTTTTTTCCAACGATTCTCTACATCGCTTACGTTCGTTAATAATATTTTCTTGTTGTTCATAGTTATAGCAGATTCCAACTTTTTCTCCAAGCGGTAATATTATGGAGCACTGATTACAAATAATTCTGTCTTCGGACACTGCAATACAAGTTAAACAAAGCATTGGAAATAAAAAGGTATAAATTGTGACAAATTAAAGTCATAAATGAATATTTTCGAGAATATAGCACTTTGTTCAAAGAAGGACAAATACCAAAGTTTTATACCGATGAAACTTATTAAATATCTTGAATTTAAAACTGAAATAGTTTGTATTGTACCATATTTTAGCAGTTAATGTACCTTTATTAAAAAACGTACTGTTTTCTTTGTCTGGATCTATGAAATCTTTAGAATTTTTATGTTTGTCCGATTCATTCTTCTTTGGATAATTATTTTTACCACTATCTTCAAGAATATTTTTCGAAATATTTTGTTCTGGTTCTTTAGAAGACTACAATTCATTCATCAAGGTTTCAATATCTTCTTCTGCAGAAAAACTGCCAATTTCATTAAAGGAATACCAACAGAAGCTAGTCTCAGTCTTGAGACTAGCAGACGAGACTTAAAAGTGCTCGATTTTTTTTTAATTTGTTGTTAATTTTCTTTCGGTAAAAAACTTTTGTTTTCTGTAAAAAACTTTCTGTAAAAAAAGTTTCACATTGTACCTAGCAGTGAAGCTTTCAAAATTTCTAATATAATAATATAAAGTTTATTAAAGTGTCCTGCAATAATGTTATTGCTATTCATTCCTTACCAATGTTTGTTTTTTAAAAAAAGAAATTGTAACTCCACTTAAGACGGTGCTATGTTTTTTTTTTCGAGGATTTATTACATACCATTTCAATCTTATAGCCGCAATCAAAAATTTCTAACATTGGTAGAAAAACATACTATAAAACATACCGAAATATATTTGATAATTAAAAAAAATCTTGGCTTTACTAATTCAGCTAAATACCCATTAATCCCTTCTTTTCTAAAAGGAAACTTGAAATTCTCTTTTAACACTCTTTAAAGCGACGTTCATTGTTTCATAGGGAGTTGCAACAAGGAAAATAAAATATTATTTTCATTTCAGAGACTAATATAAACCATTGCATCTCTCTATCTACACATTTCAAAATATTAAAATTTTTAGTTAGTGCATGAATTGGAAAATGGAAAAACAATGTTCCACCCTTGCTATACACGTCCATGTTTGCGATTTACATTTTAGCCGGTTGAGTTGCCATAGGAATTGCAGAATTATGACGCAGTAAATGTATGGAAAATGGAGGACAAAGGAAAATGATGACCAAGTCGATTAGGATATGGACTGGATGAATGTCACATCGAAGGCGATAGTGGCAGATAGGTTGGGTTAGGTAGAAATGAATGTTTTTCTATTATTTAGAAGCATAAAATCATTTTATATGTAGATCCTTAACGTTTTCTTGATTGCTTAAAGTTTTCCGGTCGAAACTAGAAAACCAAATGCACAAGCCATTTTTGATTTAAATAAAAGGTTATCTACATAAAAAATATATCTGACAAAAATAAAAAATACCGAAAAGACCTATAATCTATAATAACTAGCAGTACTACATGTATATATAGTATACAGGATGTAATAAAAGGGTGTTTTTAGAGGCATAGAACTTTGAAATGGAATAAAACAAACATTATTTTTATCAATTGACATCACTTGGCTCTGTAGATGTTAACAACTCTTTAATTAAATTTTTAAAAGACAGCAAATTATCATTATAACTCTCTAAAAATTATTTAGTTAATCTTGTTAACGTATGGTCCTAAAGTTTTGGAAAAAATTTCACCTGGTCTGATTGAGAAGCAAAATGCATTTAACAAAGAAGGCCATGGAATTGAAATGTCATCAGTTATTGACATTTAATTAACAAAGCAGAATATTTTGGTTTGTGCTCTGCAAAATGTCTTATAAAATTGATATTCGTCGAGGTGTTTATAATATGGTTGGGCGAATGTCGAAACGAGATATTGTTAATATTTATCGAGATCAAAACATAAGCAAATCGACAATTTATCGCACAATCAGAGAATGTGAAGAAGGGATACCATGTGTTAACTTGCGTAAAAGTGGCCGACCGCGGATTTGGAACCATATAAGAGAGGCAAGACTGATTGAAGCAGCTAAGAACAAAATTGGGGTCTCACAGCGAAAACTGGCCAGAAGATTTCATGTTGGAAAGACTACAGTATATAGGACCCTATCGAGTAACAATATTATCTACCGGAAAAGAAGGAAAGCTCCAAAATACACACAGGATCAATTAGAGAGAATTCCGAGATGTTGCCGCGGGTTAAGGCGAGTGCATTTCGTCACCAAGTCGAAACTTTACTTTACCTTTGTACCGAAAGCAGACAATCCCCCCAACATACCTCAGGCTCGTCCAATTGAAGAGTTCTGGGCAATATTAAGTCGGAAAGTTAAGACGCCGCATATTTACACAAATTAGAGAAATTGACACCGAGGTCGTCCAAAGGATGATGCAACGTGTCAGGGGAATTATTAGGGCAAATCGAAAATAATGGTCCCTTGTCTGTCATTTGAATTTTGATTTATAATAAAGATAGTTAAGTTAAATTGTTGAATAATTTAATAAAAATATAAGATTATTGTGGTCAGAGTTATATGTTTTTGAAATTTTTCCCAAAACTTTAGGACCATACGTTACCTTTGTTTTAAACCATTTGTATAACTTCCTCCTCTCCGTAACCTAGTGTTGTTGTGTCTTATATAAATCAATGCCTTGATAGGTCCCTTGGCGAGAAGAGTGTGTGTGAGTGTGGATTTAGGTTAATTATAATGATGGATACTGTCTTATTTCCTTTTCTGTCTGGCTGTATGACGATAAGTGTAAGCCAAAAAAAATCAATTGACACGAAATTGAGTTTATTCAAAAGATAATCTTTTGACATTATAATTTAAATATGATTTCTGGTATATAACCGTCATGGCTGGCTCTGAAGTAGTCTAATCTGGAGGTCCAATTTTCGATCACTTTTTCCAATATTTGTCGCCGTATATCAGGCATATCAAATCAATTGTGGCACAAGCTGTGTGACATGTTGGCGCTGTTGCCGATGTTCAATTGGTAAATGAAAACGGCAGTAATCTCTATAGCTGTCACCATTGACTGTAACGTTCTGGCCAACACCATTTTTGAAGAGGGACGTTTTCCTTTGGAACGATGGCAGCTTTGAATTTATCCTTCAGGCTGTCAACCAGCAAACGGTTCAATTTTCATTGAAATGCAGCGTTTTCCACAATAACTGGAAGCGATTCCTTGAAATTACTTTTTTGATATTATTCACATAAAGATCATTCTTTGACCAGTACGAATACAAAGATGGAAAATGGCGTATGTCCATTTATATAACTAAACCCAAGAATCGTTTTATTTCGGCAACATCAGTGTTGTACCACGCGGTAATACGTGCCCTTTTTTTCTGATTTCTTTCCTGACACTGCGACACATAACGATTTGTTCCTTCGACCTAAAAATTAAAAAAAAAAATCAAAATCAGTTGAACAAAATAAATTAGATATTTACCATCAAGGATAAAAGACCACCGTCTACAAAATGTTTGTAAAATTGAAAGGGCGATTTGTTGTAGAAATTTTCGTATAATTGTGTATGAAAACCTGCAGAATTATAGTCCTCAAAGGTAAATTTCTGTAAATTGTCGCTGTTAACCGGCTCCCAGACATAGCTTCTTTCATTGCATTGGATACTATTGGTTCTTTTAAAATTTCCTGTTCGGAGACCTCAGAATTTTGGGCAATGACAGATTCAATGACATGTTCTTCGAAATTCGTATATTTTTTTTCTTTACTGGTGGACGCCGATACATCTTGTCCCAACGGTCGCACAAAAGTTCTTGTTGCTCTTTTTCGTACGACTGCATTGTACCGCTCTAATCTAAATACTGATAAGAAAAAACCACGGTGACGGCGCCTTCGCTTGTTAGATTTGCCGACACGTTATCAACAGGAGTAGACAAGTCAAGGCGTAATGCCACGTTGGACTCTCATAGGCATTTTGTGATAAAAATCTTACTGGTGGCTGCGAAACTCGCATTTTAGAGTATTAGATTTTAATTTGAAAGTTAAAGAAAGTAATAGAAATACTTAGAAAAAAGGTGATCGGGCAATGAAGACATTAAAATTTTCAATATGGTGGCACTTAACCTGTTAATGACAGGTTAAGTGCCACCTGTAACTCCTGAATGATAACAAAAGAAATACGGTGGAGTTTACCGAACTGAACAAAACCATAAGAAAACAGATAAAGGAAGATTTAAAGAAATACCAAGAAGATCGCATTAAGAAAATCATAGAGAAGAACAAAAGTTTAAAAACAATGAAGACAAATATGGGAAAAAGAAAACTAATCATGCTTAAAGCTGAGAACAATGAAGAAAGAGATCTAGGAGAAATAGTAAAAATCACAGAAAGATATTACACAGACCTATACAGTTCTAAAAATGACCCACCACTATCATCTAACAGAATCTCTCGAGGAAAATACAAAATGTTGGCTCAGAGATATTACCAGAAATAACTGAAGATGAAATCGAAAAATCCATAAACGACATGAAAAGAAATAAAGCGGCCGGTGAGGACAAAATACTGGCGGAACTGCTAAAAGAAGGAGGAGACACGATAAAAAAATGCTAAAAATACTGTTCAACAAATGTCTGTTTGAAGGTAAAATACCTAAACAATGGAGAAATGCCAACACAATCTTAATACATAAGAAAGGAGACCGAACAGACCTAAACAACTACCGTCCTATTTCCCTTTTGTCACAACTATATAAAACCTTCACAAGAATAATGAAACAACCGACTAACCTATAAACTTGAATCTTAAAAGTTTAAAAAGCGCTTAAAATCTTAATTGAGAAAACCAATGAATACAACCTTCCGCTGTACTTAGCATTCGTAGATTATGATGAGGCTTTCCATACCATTGAACACTGGGCGGTGGAAGAAGCTCTGGTCAATAGTAGCATAGATTCAAGATACCGACAATTGATACATGATATTTACTCTGAGATAGCGCGTCAACCATGACCGTAATTCTGGACGACAAATTAATAACGGATAATATAAAAGTCCGACAAGGCGATATAATTTCACCTAAACTGTTTACGTTTGACCCTCGAAGATATAATAAAGGAAAAGTACCTAAATCACCTTAGATATGCGGATGATATACTCCTGATCTCCTCGGAACGACAAGAACTAGAATTAATGCTGAATGAACTTCATGAAAAATCACTGCAGAGGCCTAAAAATCACTTCAACAAAACAAAAGTAATGACAAACACGGAAGACCAAGAGGCAATAAAAAATACAAACAGAAAAAATAGAGCAGGTAAAATGAGTATATCTATCTAGGACAAGCAATCAGAGCTAACAGTGAAAATCAAATAGCCGAAATATCGAGACGAGTAAGAATGGGATGGGCAGCGTTCGGCAAACTTTCTGTACTTTCTATAAAAATCAAACAATCCCTCTATACTTACGAAGCAAGGTATATAACTTCTGTATAATACCGGTGCTCACCATACGGAACACAGACATGGACATTTACACAGGCCAATTTGGATAGGATAATAATATGGAGAGACAAATGTTGGGTATATCACTTAAAGATAGAAAACGTAACCAGGGGATCAGAGCCAGAACAAAGACAGTAGACGCGATAGAACAAGCAGCAAAACTGAAATGGAAATGGGCTGGACACAATGAACGTCTCCAAGACGGACGATGGAACAATGCCATCTTAAGTGGCGTCCATACAATGCAAAGAGATCAAGAGGCAGACCACAGATGAGGTGGAAAGATGACATCAGGAAACAAGGAGGTCCCACATGCAGAGAACAGCTCAGATAGGGAAAGATGGAGAGAACTGGGGGAGACCTACATCTAACAATGGAAGGATAGAGAATAGGTTCAAAAAAAAAGAACTGTTAATATAATTAAATTTTAAATAAATAAAATAAAAAATAACAATTAAAAGCGACTTAAATAACTTATCTATATGTTATACAAGTAATTAAAAGCTTAGTAGCTTTGTACTGGCTTACCAAACTGGACCGTGTGCGATCCATGGCAGAGACACCAGAAAATTTTCAATTTTTGATTTAACTAGGATGTGCTTTACTGAACTGTGTTACAGACTTATTTAAATAATCTCTCTGCTGTCTATCTTATTTATCTCTAATTTTTAGAAGAAATTTTATGTTTAAAATTACACCATTCTCAAAATTTTAACAAATTGTTGGCAGTAATTTACAAACGAGTTCTATCATTCCCGCCTATAGAACAAGTAGGTACTTTGTAAAAAGATTCGTAGTTCTTAGTAAGAACTTTAAATTTGAACAAATTGTTGGCTGAAATTTATAAACGAGTGTTATCATCTCGACATTAGAATAAGTAGGTACATTTTTAACAAGACTCGTAGTTCTTAAGTAAGCATAATTTTTCCGAAAACCGTTAACAAAGAAACTTGGAATATTAGAAATAATTGTTTCATTCATCTTTTTATTTAGTTATAATGCAAAGTGGTTATAATTTCGAAAACATTGTAAAACGATCTCAATCAATATTTTGTTTCCGAGTAAAGTTAGCGCTAACATTCGCAATTTTGCATTTCCTAAAATCGTTATATACATTCGTATTTAAACTTTTGTAAAACTGTTCAAGTATTAAAAATTATAGCGTTTCTTACATCTATGTAAGAGAGTTCCCATACCTAATTCCAACTTTCAGACATCGTAATCAACAAATAACTTAGCTTTGCAAGAGTTATTTGCATTTTGTAGAAAGTTGTGCACTTGAGTTTTCTTTTAGATACTTTCTAGACGAAACAAAACAACTTTTTTAATATCCTGCCTGAGGACGGGAGGAAGATTATGTCAACATCTTTGTAATTGGGCAACGAAATTACGTTAAAGTTAAAACAATTTGTGGCTAAACAGCGAAACAAAATAAACTATAAAGAATGTAAATACATAGAATAATTTTAGTACTGTCTGGCGTTAGAATCACGAAAAAAATATAATAAATAAGAATAATTTTGCTGCAAACAAAAAAAAACGGCACTGTGTTTTATCAAATTAAATTTCGGCACTGTGGTTATCAAGACGTAATGATTCTAGTAAACTAACATACAGTTCGTATCTCCTTCTTTAATTAATATGGTATTCTTCTTCATCTTCCTTTTTATATGTAGGATTTAAAGCCTGTTTCCCTCTTCAATAATAGCCTTCTAAATTGTTTAAATTATCGCACCATCTTTTCTTGGTCTGCCAATAACTTCCTTCGTCCATTTCGTGACTTATCAACGTTGCGAATTCGGGACTATCCTATCTTCTACCATTCTACTAATGTGTTCGTTTCACTCCTGTTTCCGTTTTATCACCCATCTATTCTATGTCTTCTATATTTCATGCTTTTATGTTTTCGCTTCTCTCCATATCCAACAGGCTTTCCCTGATATTTCGTTCAAAGTATTTTCATCTCTGTTGTTTCTAGTAGTCGCGATGTGGTCTCGTTTTAGTTGTGTCAGGTTTTATCTACGCGTGTATGTTTAATATAGGTCTATTTATGCTTTGTTGATTCTTGGTTTTGTGTCTTGTCTTCCATTTTTGTGGAAAATATAGTCACTTGCATGGTGATTTGTAATAGTGTTTTTAATTTGCAAGCAAACTCAGCAGATCTGCGTTGTGGAAAGGGATAAAAGACGTTTGTGGAAATAATATTTCCCGTAGCTGTTTCAAAAAAAAAATCCGGAGCAGAAACATAGTGACTCAATCTTATGGAGTAATTATAAAAGACAGAGAAGTAATAAAACCATTATCGATGCTTGGAAATTGGTTTTTTTCCAGTCTCCGTCCTCAGCAAAATAGTTGAACACACAAACAAATATATTCTAAAGCTTCGGACATGAAATTAAAGCACTTATTGGTCTTCTATATTTTGCTGGAGTCTTGCGGTCATTAAACCTACATTTTGAGAGATCTGTGGGAACAGGATGGAACCGGCGTAGAGATTTTTCGTCTTACAATGAGAATTAATCAATTTGAATATTTTGTTGCGAGCGCTTCGCTTTGACGATCTTGATGATAGACAGGTACAATAACAGTACGATAAGCTATCTCCTATAAGATAATTTGATGGATTTGTTGAGCGATGCAATGCTAATTATGCTCTAAGTGAATTTGTGACAATTCATGAAATGCTTGAGTCATTTTGCGGCAAATGTGGATTTTGGCAATATATACTGAATAAACCTGCAAAGTATCAAAATATTAGCTCTTGTTGATTCCACGTCATATTAGACTTCATTCGTACAAAAATGATTTAAACCAATTTCTCGAAATGAAAGAAATAATTAACTTTCGATAATTGGTTTATGTTGATACCTTAAGTCCTTCATCATCCAGCCTCAAGAGTCCACTGCTGAACATAGGCCTCTTTCTCGTGTTTCCAACCCGTCTATCTTGCGCCGCTCTTATCCAGTTTTTATTGAGTCTTCTTAAATGTCAGTCCATCTTGTAGGTGGTCGACCGACGCTTCTCTTGTCTTCCCTTGGCCTCCATTTCAATAACCTCTTTGTCCATCGCCCATCTGTCATTCTGGCTATGTGTCCTGCCCATCTCCATTTTAGTCTGGCTATCTTCTCGATGATGTCAGTCACTCGGTTCTTCTCCTGATGTCTTCGTTGGTTATTCTGTCTCGCAGAGTTATTCCCTAACATGGACCGCTCCATTCTTCTCTGCGTGACTCTCAGTTTGGTAGCTGCTGCTTTTGTTAAGGTAAGTGTTTCTGCTCCGTACGTCAAGACTGGGAGACGCACTGATCAAATATCTTTCTCTTTAGGCATGTGGGCAGCTCACTTTTAAAAGTTTCTCTCAGTACTCAGAGATAGCGCGTCACCCAAGGCCGATTCTTCTCTTCAGTTCATGAGTCTGGTTATCCCTGCCAATCATAATTTTATGTCCCAGGTATTTATATCTATCTACGAGTTCTATTGCTTTCCCACCAATACTGATGTTCTGGTTGGGTACCAAATTGGTCATGATTTTTGTTTTCGAGATATTTATATTTAAACCTACATTTTCTGTAGCCACAACTAGTTCCTGTACCATCTCTCTTGCCATACCTAGATCTTCAGCTATTGTAAGTATATCATCGGAGAAACGTAAGTTGTTTAGATATTCTTCATCTATTTTTATTCCCTTTGTCATCCAATCCAAATTCTTAAAAGCATGTTCTAGCACCGTATTAAAAAGTTTAGGTGACATTGGGTCTCCTTGTCTAACCCCCCGTTCTATTTTTATGCGATTACTGTTAGTATGTAATCTGACAGTGGTTGTTGCCTGCAGGTATATTTTGTATAATAATTTAGTATATCTATAATCTAGCCTGCATTCTTTAAGCGCCTGTAATATTTTGCTTAGCTCAACTGTGTCAAAGGCTTTGTGAAAATCGATAAATATTAGAACTAGAGGTTTATTGTATTCCACTGCTTTATCTGTTAGGGTTTTTATACTTTGTAGATGGACATTTGTTCCGTAACTTTTTCGGAATCCTGCCTGTTCCCTTGGTTGATAAGTCTCTAATTTTCTTTCCATTCTCTCAAGTCTTAGATTTTCTAAAAAAAAAAACACAAACTACATGTTATGGGAACAATTCGCAAAAATAAAAAAGAATTCCTGAGATTTTTACATCGTTAAATAAACGATATATCTTCCTGACGAATCAGTGGTTTCCTCAACAGACACGTAGAAGTAATTGTCACTAATATTAGTTTTTTTATTATCTATTACTGACGAGTACAACGAATTGACATGGTTTATCTTTATAGTCCCGTCACTTGGAATATTCAATTAACAATATTTTTTAAAAAGAAACTAAGTTTTCATTGGATAATTTTGAAAGCGGTATATTTAAAAAGATTAATGCACGACATAAGTATCTTGTTCATTTCCTTTTTTCGAACTTGAACGAAAAAACTTAGAAACCGAAGCTTGATATTATTCTCCAGATTTAGTTTTGTCTGTTTTGGCTAAATGTGAGCAATTCTGCCATTTTTTTATAACCTTAAACTAAATGCACCAATAGAAGAAATGCCATTCAAGTAACTGCACGATTATTGCATGTCAGTCACCGATATTTCAGCAATAGGCAAAATATTTATTTTATAATAAAATATACAGAAATAGGTATTCGTATAGTATTAAAGTTTAAACTCTGAGATAGCGCGTTATGAACGTTAATGTATGCAATCATTAAAATATTTTAAATATCATATCAAATATAGAAAAGTATTAAATATTGAGCACTTACAATTTTGCCACTAACTAAACAATAAACATTATCCATATCCATAGATAGCTCTTTGTAAGGTTTAATACAAGTAGCGACGTTAGTTATTTTCGGCATTTTAAAATCAAAATAGTTAATAATTTAAGCAAGGTCGACTGACGATGCTTAAGTTTTCACTTTCACTGTTGAGAACAAAATGAATTGCAAAAGGACAATTCTATTTATTTCCCAGGCAAGAAACTTTTGATGCACCTTCTTATTACGGGATTATAATTGGTTACCTGCTACGACAATACCAAGAATATTAGGTAGTATCGGTAACATTGAGGACTGAAATATTGAAATAAAATTACCATTGGAATTTTCATTCACTTAATCATACCATTATCTACGGTTAGATCAATATTATTTAAAATCCGCAGTTAAAAACAAATTGATGTCTATGCATTTTATGTAATTTTTTGTATAATTATGCAAAATTTCCAGATGTTTGCATAAAATATGCAATATATGCATTCTGCATCTTTGCCTAAGTCTACTTATAACAAATCGCGGGAGAATTATAGTATCACTTAAGCATAAATCCGTATTCAGCTTTGAGATTGATAAATCAAACAAATTACCAGAGAAAACACGTCTTTTTCCTAAAACGACGCAATCAGAAGTGAAGCTTTTTGATTCGGAAAGTTACCAGTTCGAACACATAGTCAAAATTTCTATCCCATTAATTAAAAAAAAAGGCACAGGTAAAAGGATGAAGCAGCAGATAATATCTTTTGCTTCAACTCCAATAAAATGGTCGGGTTCTGACACCCGTACTTTAATAAAAGAAAGAAAAAATAAAATAGGACCACCATTTTTCTGCTTATCATAAATAATATGATCTCTAAACTACTGAACAAAAATCTGTAATTTCATAAGAATAAGTAATATGAATTCAACTACTTAGCGTAACACCCGAGGATAACAAAAAAGAAAAGTAATCCTTCAGATGAATTATTGATTAGTCGAACGAGACCGTTTGACGTTACATGTTATATTTTATTGAAGCTGATGAACTTTATTTATAAAATTGATACATAATGTGAGTAGATACGTCCTGATATTGCTTCGAAAATATGTGTTGTCGATAAAAGGACGTTGAATGTAGCCTTATCGCATTTGTAACCAATCATTTCGATTACACAAATTCTAAAATAAAGCTGATTATTGATTTTCACACGTTACTTAGCGTTTATTGTATATTTAGGTAGTGCCTACCACACCAAAAACTGTGGCGTTAGATTTCGTTAGAGATTTGTGTTTAATATATTTAATATATATGAAAAGCGGTAAAGCAGCTGGAATAGATGGCATTACAGTGGAACTGCTTAATTACGTTGACAAAAAACCTGGTAAATCTTGCACTGAGATTGTGTAGTCGGAGTAATTTGTAGAATATTTGTTGCAGGAAGTAAAAAGGTATTATCTTGTGGCTATATAGATGGCCTAGTAGTGGAAATATCGTGTGGTTGTGTAAATAGCCCAGCATTTGAAATATCACCTGAAGTCGTTGGCTACTCAAGTTGCTCATTGGGGATATTTTTGTAGTTTTCGTGGGTTCATACTTATAATCGGGAAATAAGTCCGGATTTAAAGGCAGAATACCAGCACTTTTGAAACCGTTAAAACCATTTTAGGTGATAGTTCTTGGACCGATGCGCGCTTCAACCCAAAAAAACGAGATTCAAGGAATTTCAAGTTCTGCTCTAATTGTCTTTTCACATCACAAGGAAAGGTGGGATTCCAGCATCCAAGACCTTTCGAATTGGACTCCAAAGTTTTATTATTGCCCAGTGCGTGCCTCCGTAGAGTTGCTTAGGAAACACCAAATGTTTTTGATGAAAATAACTAACCCATTTCCTTTTTTCGAACTGCTTCGATAGCTTTCTGCATTAAATATTCACTCCAGAATTGGCGATCAGTCTTACGCTTATAATTGCGAGGTATTTTGTTATATCTGTAATAAATAAACACCTAGATTACATTTTCAGTTCATATCTGAATTCATAAGGACAAAATGACATTCATATGTCATTATGTTCGTTGTTCAGCTATGTCGTTTTGTCCTTACAGCGTTATGAAAGAAAAAAAAATGAAAAAATAAATTCGAAGAGTGCTTTTTTGTAGAATAAATTATATTAGAGGCACAACAAACACAATAGTGATAAAATAAATGCAACAAAAACAGGTATACTAGCGAAAAACTTTTTATATGAAACTTTTGGTCTGTACAAAAACTTACATGTATTAACTTACATGTACAAAAACTTACATAATGCCACATGAAAATGTGGCATTATGCCATTTGATAGAAATTTGTTTCGTGACTAAGATTTTGTAATCTATGAAAAGTTAGAAACTTTTTTTGTTGATGACAATAGTAACAACAAAATAAATCTCCAAATAGTATTGAGAAGCCTAAGCACATTATCATTCTACAGGACGTTTCTGTTCAACCTGGTGGAATAACTACCAAGATTGATGACATAAGCAATTTTGTAAAACCAACTGACTTAAAACCTTTGCCTGTTTTTCCTGGTCCATCAGGAATTAAACAAAAGAATACTGGTGCAGCTGCTTTAATTAGTGGATCATCTTATAAAAAACTTCTTGAAGAAGCACTATCGCCTAAAACTGCAAGCGTACTTAAGAAAGTGTTAAACTTTGACTAATAGTAGATACGTTCTGATATTGCTTCGAAAATATGTGTTGTCGATAAAAGGACGTTGAATGTAGCCTTATCGCCTTATCGCATATGCAGAAAGTTAAAGAAATAAAAGATATCATAAACACTGATACTAATTTACGCAAAGAACCCAAGCAAAAAAATTAAATTCAAAAACAAAAGGAAAACAGATGAGCAAGAAATACCGTTTGTTGATTCTTAAGATGACAAGGATCAAGAAGAAGAGGATGTGGAATGCATCTACTGCCTTGAATTTTTTTCTTTCGACCAAGCTGGACAACAATATATACGCTGCAGATGTTACAGATGGTCTTATGAAGCTTGCGGTGGAGCTGAAGGCAACATTAATTTCATTTGCGAATTTTGTATGGATAGATAGTCACTATTAACTTATATTATTTTTGTAAATTCAGAATGATAAATAACATTTACTGAAACAAAATTGATATTTTGTAATCACTAAATTAACAAATATATTGCTTACATTGTACATGTACATGAAATAGGCATTTCCCTAATATCGGATACCCTATCCAATATTAGGGAACCATTTTGTAAACTGTCGAATTTGCGTTTTTTTATTAACATTTTATTATCGCCTACTGGTATCTTTTAGAGTTATTTCAATCCTACCAGAACATAATTATACCAATAAATTACTAAGAACAAAACAAAATTGGAATTATTTTTTGTAAAAAGTAGCGGTTGAAAAAAATCCAATATTAGGTCACTTTCCTCTATCACGCGACATCTGTCTGCATCTTCAACACCTTGAATGCATACAAGTTTAATGGTGATTTTGTTGTATTGGGCAATCTGTAGCTAGAATAATTATGTTGACTTATCGATTGGGTGAAGAACTCCTTGGTGAACACCAAAACGGTTTTAGACCAGGTATGTCAGCAGATTTAATCAGTTTTTTGAGGTACGTCAAATCTTAAAAAATAACCAATGAATTTAATATTGATACAGCTTCATTTTTTTTGTTAATCTGTCTATTTTAAAAAATAATGAATTTATTCCATACTTAACAGACACAGTGTACATACAAGCAATTGGAAACATAACTAAAATGATTTTTATATATAGCTAATTTGACTTATTACAAACTGAGTGCTAGACTTAACCTCAAACCATTACCATATGACCTCAAACCAATGTCCTTTAATTAAAAGATTTATAAATATTTATTTATAATATTACTATAGTTTACTGATTTTTTACCACGAATGTGTGACCTTATAAAAATACGCGTATAAGATGAAAATATACTCCGCCGATTGTGGTTTTGTGAAAATATTCATTACCAAGCATAAAACTTTTTAAGATAAGACGCGCTCCGACCTGCCGGCCCACTACCCACTCCCTTTTATTTTTCGTGTATCATTAACTCTAAGCGATAAGAGGATACACAAATGAGGCTTTCAGAGGCTAATGTCGGTATAAAAAGTAGGTGGGGTTCGGTTTAGGAAAGTGAATCACTCGAGTTTTTCTGATATGATAAGCGTTTCTACATGCATTGAAAGGTCATCTGATGCAGGCGCTTTTCCGACCTTGGCCACTCAATCAGACTGCTTGTGAGAGGTTTATTAATTTTTTGTGTAATCTTTTAATCGCACCGAATTCATTATTGATGACAGCCAAATAAAATGCGTGTTTTTTCATTTTGTAAATGTTTTTGTCTCGGGTTGGTATTCAGAACAATCTGACACGGCATAATGAAAACGGTTCAATGAATGCAGTTTTTAAAAAATGATTTAATTTTGAACGTTTTTACCTTCAATATTTATTTATAACACAATTGTCTAAAAATTAAAGTTTTGTCCTGGTAAAATACCACAGTATACAAGTAAAACAAGAAAAAGTAGTTGATGTTAGAAAATTGATAGAAAAACATTATGATTTAAACTGAAGAGTAATAAAGAATTATGCTATTTTAAACACGTTTTAGAACGAGACAACTTTGGAAAACATCCACCTGCAGACAAGTTCATAATAGTGTGTTTTCCTTCTCCTAGAGGTTGAACGGCAACAGTGTAGGCTCAATGGGTGGTTTCGTAAGAAAGGCCACCTACGCAGGTCGTTGCTGCTGTTGTTTGGCTTTCAGTGACGGCGGTGGACCAACTCACGCTGTCCTAAACTTGATTTTTTCAAAAAGAGTACTCCCTACACCCTACAAATGAACTGTATACCACGACGAGGAAGCGGGACAGACAGCTAAAGAGAGTAGAGTATAGTCTGGCAACACCGCCATCCTATACATTACACCGAGTCTAGGAAAACAAGTGTCTTCTAGCCCTTCTCGAATTGTAAAATGTCTCTATCGACCATCGACCCGATCTACAAGGTTAAACAGCTTAATTCCGGTAGAACCTCCTGATCTCTCTCACGCACACATCAAACAATTATACAATAACCAACGATAACTCAGGCTTTCCCACCACTACCATCCAACACTACCAATGCAACACAGACTCCTTCGTCTCAGACCTAATAAATACCCTACCTTCCCCTCCACCATCACACAGGTCTCCACCTTACAACCCACAGCAACAACACAAATGACCTACATCCGACCTACCCCTACAATACATACAAAACAGCCATCAAATACATACACTCATACAGGGTTATCATATGCAACTGCCATACACTGTCTAGACCTCAGCCTCCTCCTTCCTTCTCCACCCCTCAACCTCAGCAAACCAACCTGCATCCTTTAAATCTGTTGACTACACCATCACTCATACTCCTCTGGAGAAGTCCGTCCAACGTGACTTTTTGAGATAGGTTATCAATACACGCGAACTCCTCCTTTATACACAAATCGTTACACCTCACCACCACCCATCCAATTAATCACATCGAGCTCCAAAAAAAAGCTCCGTGAGACCCTAGGCGATCCTAAAGTACAAATCTCACACAAATACTTACACGAGGTGTTTTCTGGATGGGCTCCGTCTCTACGTAGAGCTTCCACCAATCCTCCCAGTTTCCAAGTTCTGTGGCAGGTGCTATCAAAATGGACACACCATTGCGGAGTGCCCACAAATATAGTATAATTCAAGACCAGAAATCCACAGCCTGTCCCACACCCACAATCCCCAAAGTGCTTTAACTGCGGCAGAGACCACGGGACTTACTCAGCCAAGTGCCCCCGCAGAAAGGAGACACCAAAAGCTCCCTAAGAAACACAACCCATCACTACCGACAAACGAATCCCTCCATATGACCTGTCATCAGACATGAAAACTGACAGACGTCAACTTATCCTTGACGTCACCAACTTCCTATCCTTCCTGATGTTTGGCCACAAGAGACCCTTGTGGCACATAACAACAGGGCCTCCATAACATTCCTTCCTGAGTAATGGACAGTTCAATAGATGCTGTCAACTGCCAGGGTGACGCGAGAAAACGCCCCTTCATCAAACACACCCTCCTGAAATATAACATACAAATCCTAGCCCCTCCCCCGACACCCTTTCCAAATCCGATTCCATGTTCCCCGGCCACTGTACCCTACATCGTCCCCGCAGCCAGCATATCTCAGTAATGGCATCCTCATTAAAATCCTCATTAAAACTCTGAGATAGCGCG
>NW_027313451.1:0-21571 GCF_040954645.1 Diabrotica undecimpunctata | reverse complement strand
ACGCGCTATCTCAGAGTAAAAAACGATGATGCAAATTGTTATTAATTTAAAATACAAACATCGAGTAATGTGTAAGGACTTTCAAATTTCACGAACTTTAAAAATGAGGTTAGAGCTGAGATTAGAGCAGCAGTAGAAAAATTAAAGAACAATAAAGCACCGGTATCGGACCAAATAGCATCGGAGTTACTAAAGGAAGGAGGAGACGCACTACAAAAAACAATACATGAATTGATAACAAAGATATGGTCGAATAAACAGCTACCAACGGAGTGGAATAGCGGTATTATTGTACCATTACATAAAAAAGGAAATCAGTTAGAATGTGGAAACTACCGTAGAATCACGTTGCTGAATGCAGCATACAAAATAATGTCCAATGTCATTTATGAAAGACTTAGACCACACGCTGAAAAAATAGTTGGCAAATACCAAAGTGGCTTCTGTAGACAGAAGTCAACAATAGACCAGATATTTGTTCTGCGACAGATCCTCGAAAAAACAAGTGAATATAACATCGACACACATCATCTCTTCATAGACTTTGAAAGCGCATATGACAATATAAACCGAGAATTCTTAATAAAAGCAATGAAAGAATTTAATATACCAACACAACTAATAGAACTGATAAAAGAATCTCTAAAAGTAGAAAGTAGAATCCGGATACAAAATGAATTAAAGGAAACAATAGATGTGAAAAAGGGACTACGCCAGGGAGACGCTCTATCATGAATCTTGTTCAACATCGTACTCGAGAAAATACTGAGGGACACAACAGTCAATACACGAGGAACAATCATTAATAAAAGCGTGCAAATACTATCATTTGCAGATGATGTTGACATAATCGCAAGATCAAGAAGAGAAATGATAGAGGCATACAACCAAATAGAACGAGCTGCACAAAATAGTGGTCTTAAAATCAATCAGACCAAAACAAAATATATGCAGGTAAGTAAAAACGCATAAATAAGGCAGCCACAAAATATAACAATAGGAGAATACAACATAGAGGGGGTAAAAAACTTTATATACTTGGGATCCCTAGTCACGTCTGATAATAACGTTACGGAGGAAGTGAAGAGGCGAATATTTATTGCAAATAAATGTTACCATGGCTTAATTAGACAACTAAGATCAGATAACGTCGCAAAAAAGACAAAATGAAAAATATATAAAACCCTAATAAAACCGGTACTCACATATGGCCCAGAAACCTGGACACTGACTAAAAGAGAGGAAACGTTGTTAGCCACCTTCGAAAGAAAAATCTTGCGACACATATATAAGGGCACAAAAGAAAACGGAATATGGCGAAGACGAAACAACTCTGAACTATACAAAATATACCAGGATCCGGATATTATAACATTCATTAAAATAGGACGGCTGCGTTGGATAAGACATGTAGAAAGAATGGAAGAAGGCGAAATACCAAACAAAATATTTAAACAAATGCCAGTAGGAAAAAGAACAAGAGGAAGACCGAAACTGAGATACTTAGAACAAATAGAAAATGATATAACAACCTTAAAAATATAAAAACTGGAGAAAAAAGCACGAAACAGATCAGAATGGAGAAGAATCCTGGAACAGGCCAAGACCCAAAAAGGGTTGTCGAGCCAGTGATGATGATGATGATGAAAAATGAGGTTGATCAACTGCTTAATATTCTTAATACTCACATGTCTGAATCTTGGACACTACGACAAGCGAAAATGTTTTGTTAAAGAAGAATGCTACGAATTTCGTGGACGTGACGTGTCGAATATTTAATCGGGGCTTCTCGTAGGATATTTTGAGTAACTTTTGTATGGTAAAATTAATATAGCTAGATTAAGTCAGACTTTATAGTTGTTTTTTTCGACGATAGCAATACTCTTCTATCTGGCAAACGTGTTAAGTTGCCTGTAGTTGCCATTACGTATTTTTAGATACGAAATAGTGTTTGCTAATTGCACTATATTGAAAACAACACACAATTTAACCTTGGAATACTAACCTCGTTTTTATCTTTATTTACACTAACCATCGTAAAATACGCTGAGAAAAAAAATGTGGTCACTTTAAAAGTATTTTATTTACGTTAATTTTACAAATTATTTACAAATTATTTTGAACAAAGATGTTTCTAAAACCTAAAAATCACAAAAAAATCATAAATGCTACATTTTAGAACTACACTACTGACAAAAAAGGGCGCGATGTTCACCACGCCCTTTGTTGTCGTCAGTAGTGCTCACACAATGACATGTTGTCATTCGAAATTTTTTAGACGGACAAAATTGACATATGGCACGTTTTGACACAATAGGGCATATTCGTTCTTGCTGCGACTAAAATAATTTTAATAAGCAACTTTACCGAGTGGTTTAGAGTGTGGCCGATTGGCTAATTTACACGACGCTGTAGCCAAGGTTTCGTCAGTTGTTCAGACAAAATGACCATAATTTTTTTTCTGGTGATGGTTTTTTTCTGCTGTCGTTGTTGGTTATGATTATAAATTATTCAAGAGTTTATGCAAACTATATTTATCATGCCATAGAACAGAAAAAGAGGCCATCTTCTTGTTTTTCTGGAGATGTTCATGTTTCCGCACATTTATTCAAATTTGTGTCAAAATTTAATGATATCTGACTTTCCAGTTGGATCACATTCTACTGGACTATTGTGGATTGTCGACAGAAGAAGCACAGACTTATTTACTGTTGTCTTGTAGGATATCATTGTTTTTTCACCATCGAAGCAAAATAAGGAATTACCAATTTCACGATTTTTGAGATTTATCATCTCGGGAGGTATTTCTCTTTTATGCCGTAGAATACCAACTATAGTTTAATTGTAAGGAGGTTTTAACAACTCCGATGCTAGCGGTACTGACGTAAACCAATTATCCATGGTTATGTTACGATTACTTCCGTACACACCCTGGGTTAATTGTTTTACAAAATATTCTCCTAAAGGCAGTCCATTGGTTTTAGTTCCCTTTCCTAAATACAATTCTACATCGAACATATATTTGGTACCTACGTCACACATCATTACTATTTCTAGTTCATATTTAGGTAACTGTAGCTACCAGTAGCTACCTGTAGCTGTGCCAGTAACTGCTCATCGATTGTTAGCTATGATCCGGGCTTATAGGACGTTTTGTAGTTCTGTATAAAAGCATCCCATATTTCACGAATGGCTGCTAATAGATCTGTTTCCTTGCTGTCTGGTCTAGACATTTCATCATCAAAACGTAAACATTCTATAAAAAATTCAAATCTTTCCCGCCCATAGTTGCTTTATATATCACACCAGAAATTTTGTTATCAAACATTTGCCTTGCCGCTAAATGATTGTCTTTTGGGCAGCAGCAAAAATAAGTAGTCCTAGGAGTGCATGCAATTCGTCAATATTCACTTTCGAGTTTGTAAGTTTTTTGTATATCCTACAATTTTTGCCAGATACTCTGCACTCATAAAATAATGAAAAGCATCTAAGGGAGTTTGTGCTTCCTAGGTTTTATCAGAGGGGCCTTAAACAAAATGTACAAAGTTATGTTTTGGAGTTTTGGTAGCGGCCTTTGATTGAGAGGACTACCTGTGTCCATTATTACCTTTTAGACTCGAGGACAAACGAGTTTGCTTCTCTTTAGCTGCAATTTCTGGAGATTCTTCTTTGTTTGATGCAGTTTTCTGAGCAGAACATTTCTTTTCATTGTCGATTATAGAGCCATTACTTTTTTTTCTTGAAAATACTAAAGTAATCATTTTTCGAACTCATTACTCTTTTTACAACTTCTTTTACTTTTCTTCTTATTTCTTTTACTACTTTTACATGTTCTGTTTCAGATCCAATTGCGGATTTATCAGAATTCTTATCTGATTTATCTGGTCAAAGTTCTTCCTGGCACAATTGCAACTCAGCTTCCAATTCCCGATGCGTGAGAGGTGTGTGCAAGTCTCTATCTTTCGTATTTATATTTTATACTAAAAAAAAAACAAAACTGATAATATCGTTGTTTCTGCAATTATAACGTTGTTAACTGTACTTTAGAAACGTTTCGATATACACTAATGTAAGAATAGATGAGCGGGAGAGAGATACTGGTGTACCCGTTCCACAATATCCTACAACAACTACATTGGCGTCGTAAAAATTACAATGTTTAGTATTCTAGGGTAAACAAATTCATTAGATTATTTAGAAATATTTAAATAAAAATTGTATATGGAATTACTATTATCATTTGACTCAATTTACCATTATTACATTGGTTAGATAAGGGTGTCCTTTTCATTCTCCTTACAAAATACGATATATTTTATGTGTAACTACTATTCTGTAAAATGTGTGTGTTTATTAGATTATTAAATAGTAAAACTCATGTAAAAAATAAAGTCATCGAAGTTTTTGGTAAATCCGTTGCCAACATTTATTCATCCTCACCGTCACTATTTCAATTTTATAATTATTGCTTAATCTAGTACCAAAGTCCGTTACTTTATCTACATAAATTATCCTGTACACACAAACTGCGAGACAAAATCATTGGCCATTATGCTCTCGACATTCCGTGGTGAAGGTTCCGCCATATTTGCTAAAGATATATTTACACCCAACGGAAACTATAACAGTGTGTCTTATCTGCGCGTGCCGTACGAGATATACCGGGATTACACATGGGATTATCCTTACATATGGACTATACCATCCCATGCTAATTCTTGATATCCCGCTCCTATTTCCTACTGCTCTATCTGTTAGGCCTGCGTCAGCAACATCAAGGCTCGATTTCAATTATGAGGTGGCTAACCTTCCGGTAAAGGGTTTATATTTCACCTCAAATAGGAACGAAAGAAAAAGAAATAAATATTTTTCAATAGCTATTTTATCCATGACAAAGTGAATTTACCTTAAACAAATAGAATACGTATTCGTCCACGTTATAAATACAGATAGGGTTTACGGATTATTTTATACAGTGTGGCGCACCGAAAACGAAACAGAGGCATTTACTGGCAGATGATTCCTTTTTTGAAAAAACGCTCGGACCCGTCGATTTTGTTTTCGAGGGGGACACAAAATTGGCATAAAATCACTTTAACATTTGCAGCCCCTTAAGCGGGGGTGGCATCATCCCTAAAATCTTAAATGAAAAGGGGGGTCGAATGATCCATTATTTGAAAGATCTTTCAACTTCCTTTATAATGATGTAAAATTCATGTATTCAATTCAGTAGTTTTGGAGATTTATTGATTTAAAGTTTAAAGTAGACTTTAATAGGTACATCAAATTAGTTTGTACTTCTTTCAGAAGAAATTTGGGGTAAAAGCATTTTCTTGATAAGTAAATGCTTTTATTTACTACGCCCATGGTTTATTTATAATAAAAATAGCAATTGAAGTGTCCTTTGTGACAAAAAAAGTTGTTTCTCGAAGAAAGATAAGTAGAGAATGCCACGTACTTATTTTAAATAGGAAATAGTACATTAGTTTGCGATTGATTTGACCAATCTTTGTTGTTAAAATATCATTTATTGCTTTATACATAAATTAACCATGGTATATTCCACGGCAGAAAGGGTTGAAATTATTGAAATATTTTTCGGAAATAATCAGTGCGCTAATAGAACAGCACAAATTTTTAATGAGCGACATGAGAACAATAATGTGCACCGAAAATATGTTCTAGAACTTGTAGCTAAATTTCGGGAAACTGGATCAGTCGCCAATAAAATACGTAATATTAAAAATCCTATAAGGAACGAAGTAACAGAAGTGGGGATTTTAGGGCAAGTTATTGTAGATCCTACATTAAGTACCCGCAAATTGCAAACTTCGTGTGGTGTTAGTCGACGTACTATCCAACGGATTCTAAAGGCCCATAATTTTCATCCGTATAAAATTTACCTTGTATAAGAACTTAATGAAGACGATTTTGATAAGCGATTAGAATTTTGTGAAGTTATGAGTGAACGAATTACAAACGATGAACAATTTTTATTTAACATTTGCTTTTCCGACGAATGTTCCTTTTTTTTTTTAAATGGCCAAGTAAATCGTCATAATTGTCGATATTGGTCGGACTCTAATCCCAGAATTTACCATGAGGTACACACACAGCAGCCACAAAAATTAAATGTTTGGGCTGGCATTTTTGGCGATCATTTGGTTGGTCCTTTTTTCTTACCTGGAAATTTGACTGGTGAAATGTATTTGGAATTACTGCAAAATGCCATAGATTCTGCACTAACAGATATAATTGAAAATCAGAATGATGGTCGATACGTTGAGAATATGTTGATGTTCCAACAGGATGGTGCCCCACCACATTACGCATTAAGAGTTCGGCATTATTTAGATCAGACCTTTCCAGGTCAATGGATTGGTAGAAGAGGTGCCGTTGAATGGCCCCCAAGATCGCCAGAGTTATCACCTTTGGATTTCTTTTTGTGGGGTTACTTAAAAAGCAAAATCTATGCTACTCAGCCAACATCCTTAGAAGATTTACGACAAAGAATTGTGAATGAGTGCCATCAAATTACTCCTCAAATATTGCAAAATGTCCGGCAACGTTTTCAGCAAAATCTTTATTATTGTATGGAAAGTAATGGTGGTCATTTTCAACGTTTACTCGGCTGATAGGTCAGTTCATTCTTTATTTTTTAACAACTTTGCTGCTATGTATTGATCTCCTCTTACGATGATGTATTTAAACTTTAAATCAATAAATCTCCAGAACTACTGAATTGAAGTACATGAATTTTTCATCATTGTAAAGGGAGTTGAAAGACCTTTTAAATGATGGATCATTCGACCCCCCTTTCCATTTAAGATTTTAGGGATGGTGCCACCCCCGCTTAGGGGGCTGCAAATGTTAATGTGATTTTATGCCAATTTTGTTTCCCCCTCGATAACAAAATCGACGGGTCCAAGCGTTTTTTTTTTTAAAGGAATCATCTGCCAGTAAATGCATCTGTTTCGTTTTCGGTGCGCCACCCTGTATATACAGAATAATGAAAATTTAGTAAAAATGTAATCTTCTTCTTCATGTGCCGAGCTCGATTATCGAGCGTTGGCTATCAAATTGGCTATAGTAATTTTGTTGACGGTAGCTCGGAAAAGAGATGCAGAGGATCTGTTAAACCAATCTCTCAGGTTTCTAAGCCATGACGTTCTTCGTCGACCTGGCCTTCTTCTTCCGTCTACCGTCTAAAATGTAATAAGTATATGTTAAAATTCAGGGTTATCTATTCAGGAATTTATAGAAAACGAGGGTAAAAGACATGATTGGTTTAATGCATTGCTTTTAATACATTAACTTTTCCCTATCTAATTTTTCCCTATCTAATAAATATTACTTGTTATTTAAATATCGAAAACTAATTTATTAAAAACAAACAGTAAAAGAAAAAATACAGAAAATAAAAGGTACAAAGTTACACTCGTTTTCAAAAAGCTTACAAGTTTCTTTTAAGCTTTGATACTTACTTAATCGTGTCTGGACATGGCATTCATATATCTTAAACGCAGTATGGGACTATGTCGGTTCCATCTTTGTTGGCGAACCGAAAATCTGCGAGGGTACACCGATGGGGACCGTTTCTGCATGTAAGAAGATGTTCCAGATTTTGTATTTCTTCACAGTCACAGTTTACATTATCTTGATTTATTGCCCCCCCTTTTTTTCATGTTTGATTTTACTAGAGGAATACTCGTTTTTATCCTTTTTAGAACCTTCCATTTTGTAAAGTATATATATTGGTCGGCCCTTAGACAATTAAAGCTTATAGACACGCCATATGCTAGGCCCCTGTTTCGAAGAGTGAAGCCAACCATAACTTGCTTTGCGTAGCTACCTCTGGCGTAAGTATATAGCAGAAAACGTTGAAACTAAAAGTGCTTACAGGTGTTAGGTTCCAATTTAAGACTTTTTTCAATGGTATGTAATTATTTAGGGTATTATCTTGCAGTGTATTTAATTGTACAGAGCGACACAAAATGGGGACAGATATATCATTTCATGGGTAAGTAAATTCATAAATTAAACTTGGAAAACCTACCAGAAATTTAGCACCTACCTATTATTGTCTTCCAAAGTGTTTAAATAGATACATATATGAGAGTCTTATATAATTTTCAATTTATAATTACGTTGAAAACTGAAGGATAAAGCAAATTTAAATTGTTTTACATTTCCTAAAGATTCATCATTGCAAAAAAATGGATTACAGCAATGCGCCGTGAAATTAGTAAATGGAGTTAAAAAAAACAACTTAAAAAGGATACTGCACCCATCATTTTCGATTTTCCAACCGTTTAATTAAACAAGTTTTAAACAAGGAAATTTTCAGTAAAAAGAAAAACTATCTCAGACAAAACAAGAGGCTCTAAAAGTAAAAATATAAAAAAATATAATATCAAGTGAATCTACTACCATTAAGACTACAGTAGAAATTCCATAGGAAACTACCTTAGAACCTTTCTTGAAAAGGGCGAAGACATTATCTTGATGACTTTGTTGAACAAGGATCATCTAATAGAGATCAGAAATATAAAGTGGTAGGTAAAACAAATTATTTCAAAAGAAAAACAAACAAATCAAAATGTTCCAAAAACATAATAGAAGGCTTGTTAAAAAAGTTGATACCTTAAAATCTTTACTAGAACATCTTAAAGAAAAGCAGATGATCGATGAAGATTTCTGTCTGAAACTTTCAGTAAGCAAAATTATTAATACTTCATATTAGTGATATATATATATATATATATATATATATATATATATATATATATATATATATATATATATATATATATATATATATATATATATATATATATATATATACTTTTTGGTATGTATAAGCAGCTTATTATTTTATATTGTTTGTAGTTAGTGGATCAAGATTAGATTATTGCTTTTTATATTGTTAGGATACGATTCCGAAGCGCATTGGGCACAAGACAGGCGATCTTCAGTCTGCAAGTTTTAATTCAAAGATGCAGAGACATGCACAAGGACGTCCACTTGTGCTTCATCGACTTCTCCAAGACGTTTGACAAGGTCAAACATGGTAAACTCATGGAAATGCTCAGGAAGATGCATATTGATGGCAAGGATCTGCGCATAATAACCAGTCTCTATTGGAACCAAAGTGCTGAGATAAAGATGGGAAACTTACACAGTGGGAAGATAGATATTAAAAAGGGTGTTACGACAGGGATGCGTCCTCTCGCCGCTCCTGTTCAATATATACTCTGAACAAATCTTCAGAGAAGCACTGGGAGAAGTTTCGGAGGGTATCAAACTAAACGGAGAGGTAATCAATAATATTAGATATGCTGACGACACAGATATTATCGCAAAATGACTGCAACGAGCTTCAAAGACCTCATGCAAAGCATACACACAGCAAGTTTTTAGGGTAGGTTTAGCTTAGCATTTTACTAGCAATTATAAAAAGCATCATAACATACATTTTGTCTTTACATAATTAAAAGCTTTAATTGTAGGTATGTCCCTCAAAATGATTCTTCCGGAGTCAAAGCAAAAGAAGCCATTGTATTTTTAATTAACAGCTTAAATGATACATGGAAACTACCAATAGGCTACTTAATAATCGATGGCTTTTCAGGAGTTCAAAAAAAAGTAATCTGTTAACAATGTGCTTAAAAATAATGCACGAAGCTGCTGTCACAATCACAAGCTTAACGTTTGATGGTGCAGCATCAAATATTAGCATGGCTAATCATCTTGGAGTTAATTTATCTATTAATTCTAACAAAACGTATTTTTTACATCCAGTCACAAAACAACCAATATATATATATTTGACCCCTCCCCCACATAATGTTAAAGCTTATCCGCAATACTTTGGGAATTTACAAATTTTTTTTTTTCGATGGTAACTTTCATGATTTTCAAACTAACTATTTATTTAATCTAATAAAGATAATTGGTTTTCATTATTGCAATATAAGTTTTATACCATGAAGGCGAGAAAAAAATAATATTGTAAATAGACTTAGAAGTAAGTTACCAAAAACTATTTTATCTTGCGGTCAAGAAATAAATTTATGTACCTACCATAATTTTTACCCTAAAATCAAACTCCCACCCACAAGTAAAATTTCTATACTTTTATTTTCCATTTTGAAACAAGACGAGGCACACTGTCAAATAAAACATTCATTTTCACAAAATTACTTTAATTCAAAAATATTCATTAATTCCTTTGCCAAATTATTTATCTTCCATATCATTTACAGAATTATTGCAGCTTTATCAAAATTCATCTACAATTAGGTTAATTTTATTAGGGCTTTTCTAAAAATCGAATCTAATGTTAAGAGGTCTTGCCATAGTGTGACGTCACTTGCGCAAAAGGTGTTTTGCTTTAACGATTCGGTACAAGGCAATGTCTATAAGTTATAATGGGTCTAAGGGTCTATTGAACCTGGAAAAGTGAAAAATATTCGGACGGTTCATCCTTCACCGTTCCAAGGCAGCTTTTCCTGGATTTGTTTAATTTTCTACATGTGCTCTGCTACATTTCTGCGTGTTGAAAGATCTGCAAAACACGCTGATTTCTATAGATTTAAGAGTGGTTGTCGGTTTTCTGGCATTTCGTTACTATCCTGCATGTCTCATTAAACGCAACTTGTTTGGTGTAAGCAGATCTATTTCAAATGGGGCACGCATATTATTTAGAAGTTTTAAAAACACAGTGCATGTGGCGTTTTTTTTTTAAATTTACTTATTATCCGTTAGCTTTCTGATATGCTGTTTTCTAGTAATTGTCTGTAGGTGGAAAAATCTACAGACAGGTATAGGTCTGTATTTCATGTCTGTATGACAGGTCCAATTGACGCAAAAGTTTTTATTTAGATTCCTTTGCGCGAAGGTGAAAGACACAGACTTGGGTTTTAAATCATTGTATTTTAGGGCATTCTGCAGGTAGTGCGCAGTCATTGTGTTTAAAACAATTTCGAATTTCTATTTTTGCACTATAGAGAAAGTGCTTGGTTTCAGTTGAAGTGGGTTGGTCGATTGTTTATACATTGAAAAGCATTGGTTCTAAAATACTTTTTCTGCAGGAGACCTTTCTTCTAAAATGTCCATGTACTTACTTTGCCTAATAGCATGAGGAAAAACCGTCTGTTTTAATCCTCTTTGTTGTGGAATGAGGTTGTTTGTTTACAGTTTTTTTTTTATTCTGAGCATGATGAGTTTTTCGCATAGTTTTAAAAAAGTAATATAATAGGGAAATACAGCTGTAGCTGCTGGGATTTTCTGGCTCCTTCCTGGCTTTTAATAAGGCTATTATTTTAGATTTTCTCCATGATTTTAAAATTTTGCACCCTCTACAGGCTTTTATTGTAGAAGAAGCTAAAGCCATCTACAATACATTACAAGATCAGACGAATACAATTAATATACATGAAAAAGTCATAGTATTAGGCTACTTAAACGCAAGAATAGGCAAAAAAAAATATTAGAAGAAATAAAACAACATTTTCAACAAAGAGACAACAAATCGAAACGAAGAGGAACCAATTAATTTCTATTACTAGAACACCTTAAGAATAAATAACACCTTCTTTCCACATAAACTATAACACAAATGTACGTTTACAAACACCCAAGGGCATACAAACTTTCAAATCACCGGTCCATCTAATATATATAATCAACATTTTGTTACTATATTATACGGGGGTGTCACAAATATCTCTACGGCCTCCATACTTTATGTGTTCACTGTATACTTTAGGAAAACAGCAACATTTAGCTTTTTTAGACATATCGAATATAGAGTGATTTCTTTTTATAAACATACCTTTGTAACTGAAGAGGAACAATGAACCAAATTTGGCGTCAAATGTACCGAAGAGCTTGCATCACAGTGAGACGTCCACATCATATGTTGTGAAGATAATTGGCCACAATCTTGCAACACGTCTTCCTCTTACGATGCCTGTCCGTTTCGAGTGTTTGGCGATCATTCTGGCTATGATAACTTTGTTGGTTGCTATACGAAATAGCAGTGTTGAGATCTTTCTATACCACGCTCTTAGGGTTAGCCAGCCAGGATATTCTTCTTCGTCCTGGGGCCCTTTTTCCTTCAATTTTAGCTGGCAAAATGCATTAGAGCAGCTCATATCTGTCTTGATTTCTCATTATATGTCCCAAGTACTGCTGCTTACGACCCTTCACGATGTTTGACCAAATCCGCGGTTTGTGTTCATTCTGTGTAGTACTTCTTCATTAGTGACTTTGTCTGTCCATGGTATCTTCAGGGTCCTTTTGTATAAACATAGCTCAAAAGCTTGAAGTTTTAATAGAGTCCTTTTCAATCTCCACGTTTCTACTCTGTACAAAAGCACTGTGTACTCGTAATATTTAAGGAGCCTTATTTTTGTTTCTAGGGTGAGGGTCATGGCTCTTGAACACAGAGCTCATAGTCAAGAATGCACTTTTTTTGCCTTTCTGATGCGACAATTTAATCTCTTTGAGTATTGTCCCACGATTTATTGATTATAGTTCCCAAGTAGTTGTACTGTGAGACATGTTTAAATTCTCATTTAGTTCAAATACAGATTTGCCTCTAGTTATGTTTTCCTTGCTGATAATCATTAGCTTGGTTTTGCTAGTGTTTCTATCCAGTCCATATATTCTACTTGTTTCCGTTATTTTTGTTCATTGTATGCATGTCGGAGCTCTTCTATGGTATTGGGAAAACACCATTGTATCATCTGCATAGCGCAGATTATTGAGCTTGATCCCACGTCCTAACCGTCGGCGTCGTGAAGTTGAATATAGTGGAGTATAATTATATAAAACTGTTCGTAACAATGAAAAAGTTCATAAATATATAGCTAATTTAATTTCCTTTCTAATATGTAACAAGCAACATCTCAGTAATAAACGGTGGCGGCAAATTATCCACAATGTTTCAATTATTACCGCCTCCCGCATAGACAGGGTCGACGCGTTTTGACGTGATTTACACCGAAAGTTGATTGTTGCAAGCGATAAGGTGTCTGTTACATGCGTCGAGGACACGGATGGGATGCGGTAGGTAATTGCATTACTATCAATTTCGGAAGAAATTGCTCGAGGAAGTGACACACGCTCCCGTCGCTAATCTAAACCGTAAAGGGATGTTACAAGGGTATGTGTGAAAGGGAATGGTGGAGATAGTTAGTGGTTTACATGCCGATAAATATCGGCATTAATTATAGCTTGACTAGCATAGATCTTTGTATTAAATATTATATTAATTTTAGAATATTTTTATACGATGTTATATACAGTGAGACGATACAGTCTTATCCCCCTCTGTGAATTCGTTTATTTTGAAGATAAATCAAAATCGATCGATTTTTTAAACTTCTAATATCTAACGGTATCAAAGTTTCGATATTTTGATAAAACGTCCATCAGATTACAGCGAAGCCATCCATTTTTTTTTAAGTAGCATAGGGGGCAGCATGTGATACTCCATTTGAATGATCACCAAAATCTTATTCCAAAATATATTACACTACCAAGTTATTAAGAGGTAAAGAAGTGAAAACTTTTAAAATTTTAGTTTTATTTTCCTATAAAAAAAAATAGAAACTTTTTTATTTCCTGGGTTTTGTCGGTCTGATGTAAATAAAACTATTTAAATTTTGCTTAAACGTTTTCGGCAAATTTGCCATTTTTAATAAGCAATAATTGCAGTAGTAAGTTGTCGTTAGTGCTGGCTCCCGATCTAAATCCAGCTTGTTCTCTAGGCTGATAGAAGTCTAATTTAGTGTCCAGTCTTTTTTTGATAATTTTTGTGAAAATTTTTTATATGTCTCAAAGCAAACTGATAGTATGGTAGTTTTTTAGGTCTGTTATATCTCCTTGCTTGTGTAATTAAATAGTGACTGCATTGTTCCATTGAGAACAAGTTTTTCCTTGGTAGATGCATTTATTGTGCTAAGATATATATAAACAGCAGCAAATATAAAACTCTGAGATAGCGCGTATCTTAGAATTAATTACTTGTAAATGTCCTTGTAAATTCTCTGCAAACTAACGAAGATCTCACGTATGTATAGTTAACTGTGTACCTGAGTCGATAAGGGAGAATTTTCGGCTATATAAATAGGATATCTCTACTTGAAACATGGTGTTAATGTACCTAATCAATGGATTATCTATGTTGTAATAACGAATTAATAAAGGTCTTGTTAGAAAGTAATGTAGATAATGGCTCTGATTAGTCAGATAAGAAAATAATTTTTAACACTTATTTATTGTTTGTAAAAAGGGGTAAACTGTTTTGGGTTTTACAAGAGTAGAATTTGCTATTGAAAAAAATGATGGGCCTATAACGTATCTTCGTTGCTATTCGCCTGATTTTGACGTATGGGGTGTCAAATGAAAGCGGTGGTGACACAGAGGCCAACTGTTAATTCTTCTTCTGTCAACGTTCAATATTAACTATCAATTCTTGTTCTTTTCCGTATAGTGCCTAACAGAACGTAACATTCGACGCAGGACGTGACATTTGACATGAAATGTCACGTGAAATGACGTGAATGACATGACATTCGATGCAGGACGTGACATTCGACGCAGGATGTGACATTTGACGCAGGACGTGACATTTGACTTGAAATAACGTGAATAACGTGACATTCGACGCAGGACGTGACATTTGATGTTCTTTTGCAACACTACAATAGAACATAAAATAGTTATCTATCCCTTTTTCTTTGTTTCGTGAAGTTCATAAATTTAAATATTCTTTTTTTAAAGTTCTTTAGTTATGTTTTGTTATTTTTGATATTATTCCATATGCTATCCGGACATTAGCTTTTTCTTGAATTATTACTTGCTCATATTCATACACAAAAAATTCTTCGAATAATTGAATTTTATTTGCTTCATTCATATTGTCAATTTACATAATATATTATACATTTTAAAGTAGATGACTTTAAACTGATATTGTCAATATTTCTGAGTTGCGTTCCTGGGACGACTTTATTTGAAGATATATTTATTTAAATAATGTTTACATGGATGAGGATGTGCACATTTATGCTTGCATACAACAAAGATAAAGAAACCTATTATAGATTAATCGTAAAATTGATACGTTTTTATTACCCCCTGGTTCTTTACTTATTTTAACTATATTATACCAAAGTCTTTTGGCTTTATAAGCATATAACAATTATTTCTTAAAGAAAATTAAAGCATATTTAAGATTCGTCAGACCCTACTATATTTAAACTTATCAACCACTCTGAGATAGCGCGTAATTTAATATTAATTTCCAAGCTCGGCAGAAGTCACTTTTGTCTCATAGAACTTCATTAAATTCCATTGTTCTACAAGCGAAATGATTTTTTGGGCTGAATGTTCAGGTTTAGAGATTTCCCGAACAAGTTAGTAATTGCAGCACGTTCGAAATAACATGTATTGTGCATTTATTTTATGCGATATTACAAAAATAGAAAGCGACGCAAAGGTATACTAAATAATACTTTGATGGCTGCATTATTAAATTGCGACATTCCAATTACATGGCTTAAGAACAAAGAAGCAATTAATATGATAAAAGTAGAAAATTAAATTAACAAATAGGGTAAATGTACAGAATACCATTTAGATCGGAAACGCCTTTATAAAATTTAAAATTTTTACAGTTCAATTAGAATATGAATAGACGTTACATACTAATAAATTTCAAAATATAACACATTGCTAGGTTGATCGAGAACGGCTTAGCTGTTTATGTGGATTAACGATTGATGTGGATTTAAGATGATAAAGCTAGTATTGACTAAAAAAGTACCAGAATACAAGTATACTGGAAAGGCACTTAAACGAGCAGGTTAGTGAATACCACAGAGGATTCTAAAAAGAGCAGATCCACCATAGATTAAATATTCGTGGTAAAAATGATTCAAAGGAGTACGTACGCGCAAAAGTTAAGGCTAAACCTTCTCTTTATAGATTTAAAACAGGCTTACGATTTAATTATAAGAGTATAGAGTTCTCAAAGGACCCAAAAACTAATTGCAAAAAGAGGGGACAGGGTTAAACAGAGAAAATAGGGAGAGTGCTAAAAAAACACAAAATAGAAACGATATTTACTACGGACAAAAAATACAAAAATCGTTAGAAAACCAAGGAGTATACGAGATTTCATGTAGCGACCCTGACAAATGGTACATCGGACAGACCAATCAAAGAATCCATGTTAGAGGAGAAGAACATCGAAATGCCATCGAAAGGAGAGAAAAAACGACGTCCTTTGCACATGTCTCAAAAACAGGACATACACATTAAAATGAACAGAAAACCTGAGATTAGAAAATTAATAGAAATAGAAAAAAAGTCTCTGCAGTCTAAGACACAGAGATGATGATTGAGCTTTGCAAAACATTGAAAATGGTATGAAAGACAAAAAAAAACGGTATGGAACGGTATGGAAGAAATTCCATACCGTATGAAACGGTATGGAACAAAATAAATCATGAAATAAGACCGATGAGTACGATCACTCCAGGTGAAAGTACCTTCGTTTCGAAAGGCTGTAAGTTTCAAAAAATTGGATGAATTTTATTGATATAAGTTTCAATATAAAGTTTAGATTTTCATTCAAAATTTGTGCAAATTTTACTTCTTAATGTTTATAAACAATGGAGATACGATTTTTAAAAAATTAGTAGCTAACTTCATCCTTATTGGTTATAGAAGGTTTTTTTTAAATGTGAATTTTTTACCAGCTTTCCAATGGTTGTATGTACAAGTCTGCAGCTTGAAAAATATAGAAGTTATTACAATTGTTTATAAGTAAAATACATACTCCTTTTTCAAACGTTTATTTTGTAAATAATTTCGATGAAAACGCAATATGCATTTAACTTCTGAGATCGTTTAAGTCTTAAAGAAGCCTATAAAATTTCCTAAATGTGTCTAGCATCATTCATAGGGCAAGTTCAATAGTTTAAATAATTAGCCTCAGGGATAAATAAATTAAATAACTTTTAAACTATTTGACCGATCGGGGGAAATTTCGCACAAATTTAAAAGACGGTAATTCCTCGATGTTCAAATTTTCATTTTATTTTGGTAATAAAAAAATTAATAAAATTTATAAATAAGTGCAAAAAGAACTGCTTTTTTGCAAATATCTCCGTAAATTATTTATCAATTTTAATTGAAAAAACGGAAAAATAAAGATATTCTTATTATAAAAAAATGATATAAATATTGTTTATTTAAAATATAGGGGAAAAAACTTATAGACAAAAAATCAAATTGTCATCATAAATTATTGTTTAAAAAAAAACGCAAGGTAAAAATACGAGTACCTTCTCATCTATTCGTCATCTAGTAACCTCCATCTATGTCTTAAAAGCTTCAGATATCTGCGAAAAATTTTGACGTGGAAATCGACGATTTTTGCATAACCAGACTGGGCTATGTATATTTCGTGTGCATTTTTGCCAAGCATACGTTGTTGTTACAAACACGTCAAAGTCAGACTAAATGTAAAATTAACAACAAAATTTAAATATATTAAAATTTGATTGTAAATTGAATTATTATATATAAACTAAATAAGATGTTTTAAAAATAAAATTTGAGTATAGTTTGAAATGAATTTATTAACGACTAACGTTAAAGAATTAAAACAACGCCTGTATAAAGAGTAGTGAAGTTTTCGTGTCGTGACGATCGGCTCTGCATTTTACTATAGAGAAAAATCAATTCCTACATACTTTGGTAGATTTTATTAAAACCTGAAAACGTGCATAATGCATTGTTTATTCTGTTAAATAAAAATTTCAAAGTTTTCCATGGTAAATAAATGAAATTATATATTCGCATAACTCTCCCAACCTACAAAGCTGTTGGTGTAGGAGCATTTGCATCTAAATGCGAATTATAGGAAATTCATGACGCATACATCGCTTCAATGGCGGCTATTTAATGGAACTGTTAGAAAATTACAGTCAAAATTTGACTCCTTTCAGTTATTCAACTTGGGACGCATTCGCATTGATGAGAATATCTACCTTTAGTGGAACTATGGTATCTATTTGTTCAGATCGTTCGGTAGACAAATTTAGTAGAATGTTACTTTTCAATTTCTATGATTGTACTTTTATTCTAACGACGTGAATGTCTTTTACAGTAGCGTGATGCGTTTTACATGTATACTAAAGAAAAATCAAATAAAAATTACAACTATATATAATTTAATATAAATAAAATGTTGGATTTTTGCAATTATAAGTTCGAGTATTGAAATAAACTGCTATAAAAAGAGTTATTGGTAAAACATTTTCATATTTATACAATCACAGCAAAAGAGTCTATTAGGGAGTGGCCGCTAGGTATACAAAATGTCAAAACTGACCATGATTTGTTCTTTTAATTTTTGAAATGTTTTGACAGGTCCATTTGCTAAGATTGACCAGCCAAGGTATACGTCCCCGTTCATGGCCTCTCTCGCACTCAATCCTACCTTGTAGAATTTATTGTAAAGCTCGATATTTATTATTGCGCATAATGTGGCCAAGAACAGTCTCTCGAGAACAGTTATGTTAGTTGTATTGTATATATATATATATATATATATATATATATATATATATATATATATATATATATATATATATATATATTAACTAATGTTAGGGCAAAAGGACTTCCATTTTTGGACAAAATAAGTTATTTACACATCTGGTTGTAAATTGTGAAGAAGTTCGTTCTGGTAGAAAAGAATTGTCTATCTTAAAATTGTAGCATTTCTATTTCCTATTGTACATGTTAAAATACCAAAAGATATGTTCAATCTTTCTGCGTCACTGAGATTGATAATATAAACATTTTAAGTTTGTTTATATAACACGGATGGGTATTTCTTTGATCGTGATGCCGCCTAATATTTCGTGTCAAATAAATATTCACTTAGATTGCTGAGAAAGTTATGCGGGGAGGCGAATGGTTTTTAAGAAATATGTCACTCAACGATGAATCGTTAAAGTGGTCAGTTCATTGTGTAGTCCGGATTTTCTTCTAATTCGTTATTGTGTTGTTCGTTTTTCGTTTTTGTTATGGGAAAATGTGTGGATAGTAGCAGTGTGGAGTTTAAGTGAAAGCTAAGTTGAAATTTGGATTGCGATTTTGAAGGAGATAGATTTCGACATGTGTATTCTTCAAAAGCCGGCAATTTTTTTTTGTGGAGAGGTGAATTTAAGCTCAAATGCAATGTGGCAGTTTTTGTTGAGTTATTCACCGACTGGTCATGTTGTGCCTTATCTGAGAGATTTGTGAGACGGTGTTTCTAACCATTTGGGAAGTCCACATGGTTTAAGAAGAAATTGAGTGGCCGAGTTTTGAAGATTGCAGTTTTTTGTGATCCAGGATAATGCGAAGCCCGAATCCAGTGTCCAACTTTCAAAGAATTGTCTATTTGTGTTTCCGGTCAATTCAGAACAATTTGCAGACAGAGTGGGACACAGTTGGGTTTTTTTGCAGTTTTTTTATCCAGTCCCAATCCCAAAAACTTTCTTAAAGGAAATACATCAGCCAGAGTGATATAATAGTGACATAACTATATATAAAAGAGATATTTATAAACTTAATTTAAAGTTTAAGTTTCCTAAAACTGATATCTGTCATATCTGTGAAAAACTAAACATGAAAATTGCTAAAAACACGAAAGAAATAAGCCAATTGAAGATCTCTTAAACAATACCCAACATTGATGCGGAGTTAGCTTATAAATATAAGCAGATGGATAAAGAGAAGGCCAAGCAAGACGCCTCGTTTTCTGTTACAATTTGGGTCTTCAGCAGTGCTTGCCAACGCTTTTTTTGGAAACTTGTTTCTTTTTATAAGAGAAATTACTGAACTTACAATTTAATTGTACATAATTGCGCTTCAGGAGCAGCTTCCTGTTATATTGTAACCGTTTCAAAAGATTTAAAAGAAAATCATTATAAATCTCGATTATTTTTTTTTAAATAAAACTACTAACCCCATCTATCTGTCAAGTACCTGTAGCCGACTTAAGGATTCTTCTATTATTCCCAAATATATCTGGTAGATGAGCCCATTCATCAACTGGTCACTCACGCCCAGATTCAGAGAGCGCAAGAATAGCGTCTCCCTCTTTTCTCTTAAGAACGTGAAACCGTTAAGACGTGTTTCCGAAGTAGGTCTCATTTAGAGGTGAGCTACGAAATCCTTTTCTTGTCCATATGTCAGATAGATATTTATTTTTAGACCCTTATTGGAGAGGCTATAATGCTGAAATATTTCTAATTACATGTCTCAAGATAATACTGGTATGGAGTTATTCCAGATCCTGGCCCAGTAGTCGTATCTTTTTAATGGTATGCCTAACCCCTCTTATCTAGGATGGTGGTGGATTGATATAGGATGGAGCCGAATCAATGGTTTTATTTGGTTGACTGATTAAATAAGAAAAGAAACAGAGCAGATTCAGGTTGTACCAATTCTTTATTATATCTTCTACCAAGAAAACGAGAAATAATTATGAACTCAAAGAATGAAAATATAGTGAAGTGTTTTAATTTTATTTAAATGTTTAATTTCTCTATTATTCTTAGTTGATAAATAACTATATTATTTTCAATGTAAACAAATTTCGAAATTTGGGGTTAATATATATATATTCATTTACTTTATAACTAATTCTTAATTTAATACGATACAAAGCTTTTTTGTTTATGGTAATGTAAAAATGAAATGGTATTTTGGTATCCTTTTGGGATGACATAACTTTTAATGTTTTCTTTTTGTTCATTACTAAGAAATAATAAAGTATAGTTTTCTTGTAAACCTTCGATAAATCTTAATTTTTTTGCTCGTCCCCTTCGAGGATAAACCAGGGGTGGCGTCCAATAATAAATTATAATTTCATATTATCTAATTGTGCCTGGATTTAAGATACGATATAGTTTCTATATGTCTAAAAAAACCTCGCCCAACACTCTTCGACAACGAGCGATTCTGGCCTTGAATATATCATTGTAGTACGCAATGCTACAATATCCGGCATGAATCAATTGCTTACCGTGGTGCAAATGTGATCCTTCTTATATTTTTAAAGAAATAATGAACCTGTCATCTAAAGTCAATAAAATAACTGTTTATTTAAATAGTAACAGATAGCGGCCGAACAGAATAAATATTTCCACGTTGCTGCTATGTTTATGTCAATAATGCAAACCATAGCCATAACCAAAAGAGTTATTAGTAAAACATTTTCATATTTTATACAGTCACTAATAATGTGCCTAGTGAAAAAAACATAAATAAAAATAAAAGTGAACGTATTATGAGATATGAAAAATGTACATATACAAATTTAAACTGAGTTATCTGTTTATTTACTCTTGTATATAAAAAAGTTTAAATGTATGTTACGTGTCTTCAAAAAATATAAATTGATAGACTTTGAAACGCTTAATTTTTCAAACACATCCCCAAAAACAAAACGATAAACCCCGTTACTGAGCGAATGCAACTCTGAGATAGCGCG